>NW_026559002.1:0-94340 GCF_026930045.1 Uloborus diversus
TAAAAGGACATCTTAACATTCATAATATACTAAAAGCGTACTTCGAAAATATGGACAATATGAATCAGACGATGAAGATAGCAAAGTTCTGCACAATTTTAATGTTATTCTTAAAACTTAAAACATTTTTCGGATGACGATAATCAAGGGACTTTAAACACATAATTTTGATCGAAAACGTTTTTTGATAGCGAGAACGAAAAGTTCACAATGGGGTCGTTTCAAAATTTTTAAATGTATTTTTTTTCTAAAAGAGCATGCTTAAAAACATAGGATCTGATCATTTTTTAAATAATTTGTTTAAGTTTAATATTAAAAAAAAAAAATTACTTAAATCGGTGCGCTTTCACTGTTTAACGCTTCCGCCGATGACATCACAAATGATGAAATGCCCTTTAGTGTTGCCATTCACGAAGCAATATATTTAATTCGCATCTTTACTCACGTGTATTGGCAACGATATGGTCGATAGCAAGCGTAGAGCGCAATTTTAATTCGCTTCTTGATTATCATACGTAGAGACGTGGTAGAAAGACGCGTCGAAGAAAATCATTTTTGACGTCATCAAGACCACGCCTTGTTTGAAAAATCGGACATTTAAAAAAATTAATTTAAAAAAACTGTCGGAAAAATGAAAGTATTTTCTGGGTCCATGTTATTATTATTATTTTTTTTTTTTTTTTGCTAATTCTATCAATTTCAGTGACAAAAAGCACTACTTTTGACTGAAGGAAACAACCCCATTAAAAACAATGCAGTTCAGTGTTTATTTGTTTACTTAACTGAGGCAGTGAGAAGCAAAGGCATGTAAGAAGATATTTTCAAATTTTGAGTATAACGTGTTTAAAGTTCCAGTCCTAAGTAGGCTTTCATTGAAAGGTTTTTCTAAATCATGCTGTACAGCAGCACCTATCAGAGCTGAATCTCTCACCCGAAAACAGAGGAGATGTTCACCCCAACCATTTGTACAGGTTATCCCCAAATTTTCCATTTTGGCAATTACAGTGCTGGCCAAATTATTAAACTAAGACTGTTTTAAAAGCAAATTCTTTATTGATTACATAACTATAGACACACTAACGAACAATGAAATAATTATCTAATATTTCGTATGCATTCCCTTGTTCTTGATGAGCATTTTAAGTCTCTTTGGCATACTTTTCACAAGGTTTGCACCATTTCTTAACATTTTAAAAAAGGAGGTAAAAATTTTTTATACTCACTATTATATATACTCACATACACATTCTCATTAATTACCTAAAACTAACTTTGAATATAACAGAACACACTAATAAAAAGAACTAGTGAACTGTTTAAGCTGATTGAGGTTATGTTCCTGGTAGGTAGATAAACAAAGAACGTAAACAAAGCAGACAGTGCTGCCACCTGCAAACATTAAATTATGCTAAAATAACGTAATGATCAGTGTACAGTATGTACTGTACTTTAACAGTAAAATAAATAGTATCTTAGTACAAATAGTATACAAAAAAAAAAACTCTTTAGTCTAATACTTTGGCCAGCACTGTACATCCTTTTGCTTCTCACTGCCTCAATTTAATAGCTAATTAAGTTCCCAATTATTTTCATCGCAAGCTATATTTTGAGTACATAAGCAGTTTTTACCAGACATATTTCGAACACTAAAACATTTGTTTTGATTTAAGGAGAAAGATAGCGACAGCAAGACAGGAATAACATTTTTGATATAAAAAAAAATGATTTTCCTGTTACAAAACATGCTTTGATGGGTGCAACGCACGCAAATACCCGAGAAATAGAAACTATTTCAGTGTTTTTTGGATGCCGCAAGACATGGGCGCCCATATGCAAAATTCTAGGGGGGGGGGGGGGGCTCAGAAATTTTTCCAATGGTTTAGCAGAACATTTTCCCCATGGAAACCGATTTCAGTACAGATTAGAGATATTGAAAATTTGACATTTTTAAAACCTTATTCATCGATGGATAGAAAAGATTTTTTTTAAAAACATTTTTGCTAAGAAAAAAGCATTAAAAGCAAGAAAGTTCTCATCTCAAAGGGGGGGGGGGGGCTAGTCCTCCCCTTTCCCCCTATATAGGCGCCCTTACCGCAAGAAGAAGCAACACAGTTTTAAACTTCATGAGCAAGCTTTGTTCTAAAAAAAATGGCATATCTTTAAGTTTACGATTTTTATTTATTTTAGAGTAGCTGCGTTGCCCGACACACCTCGAAAATAAAAGCTGTGTCAAGTAAAGTATGTTGTTCAGCAATCAGGCTTGGATAAAAGAAAAGACAAATAGTGCAAAACTTCCCGTCAAAGTGTAGAAAAGAATATTTTTATGCCTCAAAATTTCACTAAGTACTCCTTGGATTTTTTTTCCTTTTAATTCGAAAAATTCAGTCATTGAATTCAGTCAGCAATAAAAGTAAACATTACGTTTCACGGATTTGCTAGGTTTCTTTTTTTTTTCTGCCTTCTTCATTTTAGAGCTACGAATACCCCCTATGTGAATTCCGGAACATCAAAGGACCTTTCCAAAATTTGACAAAGATCTGACGCAAACTCTGAATTTGTGCACACACACTCGGATCCGTCCATTCATATATACACTATATACACTTCAGCTTGTCTCTTAATACCGCAGTGAATTCATGGTTTTCTGTTACTGTTCAACGAGAATCGAACGCTTTCAGATGCAACGTACACTAAAATAATAATAGAACTCTTATGCATACGAATCCGATCCCTTTAATGAAAAACAATCGATTATTTTACATCGTCGAATTTCCTCTCTTTCAGCAATCTAATTTATCGCTTAAAACACACTATCGATGGCAGTACCTATTAATTAAAACAATTAAGATGAAAACGCTTCGAACTTCCCCAAGCGTCTTCATATTTTTGGGCGTCCTTTTTGTTAATGAAGGACCTCCTAATAAAAAGGCAACCATTCTTCTGAGAAAATGTCCCCTCTAATGAATCATTAAAACTGGTCAGACGACAATTAAATTCGTTATCTGCTTCCGGAACGACAGACGGAAGAGAGTTTTAATGACTTGGGGGGCGGCTTGAGGGGGGTCCTCAAAAACTATTCCAGGCTCCTCATTAAAATATAAAGGAGTTACTTATAAATGATATGCTAAAGCCAGGACAGTTAGTTAAGATTTCAGGTCAGAAGATATTTTAATTAACAACTGTTTCCGTAATCGAGAATTGTTATCAGATGCTAGCAGTGTTGCCAGATGGTCAAATCCAGATTTCCAAAATTCCCTTCCAACTTTTCCCCAAAAAGCGATGTTTTCTATCAAAATTCCCCGAATTCAAAAATTATTTCCCACTAATATTTTTATAAAATGAATCGATTTCTTCTGATATTTTTGTCTCTTGAAAAACTTTTTTTCCCCAAATAGCCAAATTTTCTTATAAATTTCTCCAACTTTTTTTTTCTTCCCATTTGCTTTTTTTCTTTTGTCTCTGTCTGTAATCTCTCTGTCCGGATCTCTCTCTGTCTGTCAGGATCTCTGTGACGCGCATAGCGCCTAGACCGTTCGGCCGATTTTCATGAAATTTGGCAAAGAATTAGTTTGTAGCATGGGGTGTGCACCTTTAAGCGATGTTTCGAAACTTCGATTTTGTTCTTTTTCTATTCCAGTTTTAAGAACATTTTCCCGAGCAAAATTATCATAAGATGGACAAGTAAATGACCAAGTTCTCATAACGTGGAACCGTAACGTGGGAAAGCCAATTGGCGAGAATTTCATCATGCGTTATTTGTAAATATACAGGGGAACCAAAAGACCTTTTAATTTTCTACTACGGGCAAAGCCGTGTGGATGCCACTAGTCATAAATACAAGCGCCTGACCGACAGATAAGAAATATAGCCAAATATTTTTTTTTCTACTTGCATTTACTATTCTGCTTCTGTATGTACATTTAAAGTATGATTTTTGTATATATTTATCCAAGAACATTCTTCATCACACTTATTTTTACCTGTTTCACGTATCAACTAGTTACTCACGCAGAACATTAATGAGAATTCCGTAGCATAATGTTCCACATAATGCGAATTCCATAAAGTTGAGCAAAGGTGGTAACTGCCAAAAATCAAGACGCGAATTTAAATACGAAAAAAATTCTTTTTTTCCCCGAGGTTTTTTTCTCCAAGGTGTTTCCCCAAGAAAAAAAATTTTCCCCAAAATTTCCGATCAAAACCCATTATCCCAAAATTTCCCCAGAGAGCACCAGATTTCCCCAAAATGGGGAAATTTCCCCCAATCTGGCAACACTGGATACTAGCGCTGACAAGAGTTTTTCCCTGGATGGAGGGGGGGGGGGGGGCATAACAACGATTACATTGAAAGTCTTTCAAACTATGGAATTATCATACTTTTCTCCATCTCTCCCACCTTTTTTCGAATATGCCTTAGGTTGCAATCACCATACTATAGTTGAGGCAAACCTAACCTGGCAGCGACGCAATGCTATGATTAGGACTGCGTAGCATGCACAATGCTTCCAGGTTAGGTTTGCCCCAACTATAGGTTTGGCAATATTTCCTAGAATCAAGGGTTGTCTTGGGGATAACCCATAGACTAATAATAAGAGTAGACCGAGCTTTCCCAGACTTGCTGATGAAGAAATTGGTTACATCAAGTGACTGGTGGGAAGCTTGGCGAAAACTTTGGCAGCATGGTTGCTAGATGGCAGCATTATCAATAGTTTGGCACTCGACATTTATTTTAAGACGTAATGTGTTTTCATCATAACTTTTTTTCCAGGTGCAGAGATTGAATTGTTTTTCTTTTAGTTATGAATTATTTTGAATTAGTAATTAGTTTTTGATCACAGTTTTCAGTAACTTTTTTTTCATTCGGAAATGCTAAGTCAGCGTTGGCGTAAGCGGTATCTTAAATTGAAATTGTAGGTAAAAATCTTACCGTTTGCTGATTCTTTTTGGGCGCTTGCATCTCTAATTGCTTTGAGAGTTATTGAAATTGACTAAAGAAAATGCACAATACTATCTAAACGAAAAACTCACAGTATTAACAAAATATTTACAACTTAGGATAACAAATTTACAAATCGGACTCCATGAAAGATCATTCTTCCTTGTTCCATCAATTCTATTAATTTTATTTCTCGTGGGCGTTGATTGTCTGCTACGATCAACGCCCGCTGTTGCTAGGATATCCACCAGTCACATGGTTTGGTTTATGAGCAGCAAAAGGGTTGCCATAGCTCGGTCTACTCTTATTATTAGTCTATGGGATAACCCCCAGCTTTCCCGCAAAAGGTTTTGGAGGGCTGACCCCTCGCCCCCCATAGAGTATGATGTGTGCAAAAAGAACTTCTAAGCTTTATGATTATAAAGCGAATAATGTGCTTAGTGATGGCGATTTCCAAGATTCAATCGACATGAAAACCCGTTCCCGGTCCTATTAACCTGGCTAAGTTAAAACCCGTTCCTGAACGTAAAAGTAAACGTGTTACTTTTCAGAATAAACTTTTCAATAACTTTTAATACTTAGACTATAGTTGACATTTTTGAAGTTGCTTCGTAAGAAATCTTTATCTTTACTAATAATAAAGATGAAAGTCTGTCTGTCCGGATCTCTGTCTGTCAGGATCTCTCTCTCTCTGTACGGATCTCTGTGACGCGCATAGCACCTAGTCCGTTCGGCCTATTTTCATGAAATTTGGCACAAAGTTGTAGCATGGAGGTGTGCACCTCGAAGCGAATTTTCGAAAATTCGATGCGGTTCTTTTTCTATTCCAATTTTAAGAACAAAATGATCATAAGATGGACGAGTAAATTACGAAATTGGACAACGTGGAACCGTAACATGGGCACAAGTCAATTGGCGAGATACGAAATTATCATAACGTGGAACCGTAACATGGGTAAAAGTCAATTGGCGAGAAAATTCACCATACATTATTTGTAAATATACAGGCGAACCAAAAGACCTTTTAATTTTTCTATTACGGGCAAAGCCGTGCGGGTACCACTAGTAAAGAATAAAACTAGATAAAAATAGCAATGTATATATTCTGGTAGTATTTGGTGGTTTAACGGAAGATCTTTAAGTCTTAGATTTTTTTTCAAGCGCGTGGAATGTCGGATCTCTCAATTTTTTAAAGAGGCCAAATCGTTGGAGCGCGTCTAGCTGGAGCAAATGTAACTGAAACGTCTCAACTTTTTGGTGTTTGTAGAGGTACAGTATCTAAAGTAATGACAGCATACGCGCAGCGCGGTAAGACAAGCTCGGCAAAGCAAAATAGTGGACGGAAAGAGAAGTTTGAGGAAAGAAACCGATGGGTATTGAAGTGAATTATAATGTCTAAAAAGCGAACAGCAGCAGCAAAAGTGACCACAGAACTCAATCACCATCTGGATTCACCAGTGTGAGTGATTACACACAGTTAGAAGGTCACCTTCATAAACAAAACATTTACGGTGGAGTAGCGCGATTCACAAAAGTTTTCCAACTGTTTCTATTATTTTGATCCATTAAAACTGAAAATTAAAGCGGACGACTTTTATTTAACAGCTAGTGACACCCGCACGGCTTCGCCCGTAGTAGAAAATGGAAAGGTCTTTTGGTTCGCCTGTATATTTACAAATAATCTATGATGAATTTCTCGCCAATTGGCTTGCCCATGTTACAGTTCCACTTTATGATAACTTTGAATAATTTACTCGTCCATCTTATGATAATTTTGCTCGGGAAAAATTTTCTTAAAATTAGAATTGAAAAAGAACAAAATCGAATTTTCGAAAAATTGCTTCGAGGTGCACACCCCCATGCTACGAACTAATTCTGTGCCGAATTTCATGAAAATCGGTCGAGCGGGCTAGGTGCTATGCGCGTCACAGAGCTCCTGACAGACAGAGAGAGATCCTGACAGACAGAGGCAGAGAGACTTTCAGCTTTATTATTAGTAAAGATGAAAATGTCTAAATGTACTTTATATATTTCTCCCACTGATTATTTTTTCAAGCTGATAATGTCTCGCGCGGAAAGGTGAAAGGCTTCGATAAAAAAAAAATGCATTTGTGAGCCTTTGTTAAAGAGCAAGTTTTTCAACTTAAAAACCGTTACATTTCCTATTTTGTTTAGGAGCTTCAAACATCGAAACTAAGAGCCAATTTTATCTGCGTCCGTGTTTTATGTGCAGAATAGTAACCGAAACGATATGATAAATCCTTCTTATAAAAAAGATCAATTTTATCACATCTAAAATTAAAGCTCTAGATGTCCGATTTTTTTTTTTTTTTTTTCGAAAACCCACCAATGATTCTTTAAGCGACAAAGTACCTCTGTGCGAAATTTAGAGAAGATATCCGGTGAGAAATATGGATTTGTTTTAGAAATACATCCGCATACAAAACATTTAATTGATATCGGTTTTATTTATTTTTATTTTTTTTCAGAAAAGTTGTCTAAAAGCGTCTTCATTTAAAGTTCTTCAGAATTTTTTTATGCAAAAGAAGTAAAGCAAAACTATAAACAAGATCTGACTGACTGTAACAAGTTTAACAGTTTCATCTATATCTGATCGTTGATTTTCATCATACAAGCAATTATCTAAAATAAAAAGCCCATCTTTTTATATTCTCCCAAAAGGCAGTTATTTATTGGAACAAAAAATGATACATTGGTGATTTGTTATCTGTCCGAAGAGACGTTCCGGATATATATCCACTGCCGGAAACGCTGGATTAAAAAACTTCCATCCGGTGACCAGACAAGAACTTGGATCACGGCCAAAGTTATTTTTCGAATAGCACGAAAGACTAGAAATTGAAGATGTAGGCGGAATTCCACAAACTAGGCTTCAGTTTCAGCAAATGGCAAAACGATAGGCTTTTGGAAAAAATAAAATAATAATGTCAAAAATAAATTACTCTTTAGCTTTGCTAAGGTTGGAAGGTATATTTATTTATTTATTTATTTATTTTTTTTTTTTGTAGAATGTACACATAAACCTATAGTAAAAAAATATGTAGACGGGAAAGGGCAGCAGTCATCATTATTACAAATGAACAAACATGATAAAATTTATGTGATACTTTTTAAGAAACCATAAAGTTTTAGGACAAATTAGGATTCCATAATTTTGACTTTGTAGATTGGCAACACCGAAGTAAGCTCACATTCGTCACTTGTTACGTCTAGCATACTTTTTTAAAAAATAGGATTAAAATTTTTTTTATTTTTAAAGAGTAGTAAGATTATTTTTAAAGAAAAAATTGAAAAACCAAGTTAAAGCAGCTTGTCTTAAAATTCAAATATTTTTATAAATACGAGATAATAAAAATGAACTTACAAACAACCCAGGAGATTTTTTATTATCATTTTTTTTTTTTTTTTTTTTGCTAGGAAAAAAAAAACGAGCTGATGTGTGCATTACATGACTTCCTTTTACTCCAATTTAATGTCATTTTCGCATTATTGGCAGTTTTAATGTGATTCAACAGTTTACTTTCTAAACATCACCAACAGTGGCCAAATTGAAACCAGATTTAAAATAATAAAAATAAAAAAAAAATTAAAATCGCCAAATTTGTCACCAAGCTGGCGACAAAACTTGGCGACCAAAAGACTGACGATATTTCGCTAAGTGTTCGCCAAATTGTAACACAACTTGAGTTCACATCGAAATTAACAATGATTCCCCCCCCCCCCGAAAAGTGGCAAAAGACCCCCTTTGGAGCATCCGAATGCAACCAAAAAAGGAGGTGTACAACTAGACCCCACTAGGAGTCTAAGTACCAAATTTCAACTTTTTAGGACATTCCGTTCTTGTGAGTTACGCGACATACATACACACATACGTACATACAGACGTCACGAGAAAACTCGTTGTAATTAACTCGGCGATCTTCAAAATGGATATTTCGGGTGTCTGTACGTTCCTAGGCATCCACGTGTGGTCGGGTTGAAAAATAAACTCAACACTCATTCGGGGGTGAGCAAAATGGAAATTAAGGCCGATTTTTGAGTGAAAATTTGTTCGCGAATACAATACTTCCTTTTTTGTAAAAGGAAGTAAAAAGAAACAATCACTTCAAAATTTTTTTTACAAATCTTGCCACTCCAGAGTTCAAAAACACGACTCTTAAATGCTAGTTGAAACGAGGATAATATTATGAATTTCAATGGCTTCTTTGGTTATGTGGAATTTTTAAAGAATTTTACTCGAAATCGTTATTGCAAAATACAGGGATGTCAATGCTTATCCCCTTACAGAACAATAGCTAATTCCTCAAATACTACTGAGGCTCCCTCCGCTCAGAAAAGAGAAAAATGCCCCCCTCCCTCTCTTAAGGAGTCACAGTACCTTTGAGACTTTTTTTTTATTTAAGTAAATTTTATATTTCTTTGAATCCATAACATGCATACTTATTTCGTAATCAATAATTTATTTTCAAAATTTAAAATAATTGCCTACTTTTTTTGAAAATTAAAAAAATTGAGGAAAATTTCAATTTTTTTAAATCCTTATCTTTGCACTAATTTAAAAAAAGTTGTTTGCTAAACGATCACTATAATCATCTCTAAATATCTGTGCATTCATTTGCTCATGAGTTTATTAGAAATTTTTCTGTGATTAATTATGTAAAAAATCAAAGTTTTTTTTTTTTTTTTTTTTTTTTTTTTAATTTGGTTTTTAAAGGTTTAACATGCTCTAAACATTTGAATAATTTATAAAATACTTATCCAATGCACAGTTTTGTCAAATATGTTACCCCAATTGTAAAAAGTATTACTTTAAAGCTGTATCTTTAATGGAAAAAATCCTTAACGATTCTAATGACATGAAAACACAAAAAAACCATCATCGAGAAAAAGCAATTCAAAGTTTTTCTTTTGCATAAAACACATAGCGAAAATGGTCTAAAACCATTCTTTTGCATAAAAACACATAGCGAAAATGGCCTAAAACCATTCTTTTGCATAAAAACACATAGCGAAAATGGCCTAAAACCATTCTTTTGCATAAAACACATAGCGAAAATGGTCTAAAACCATTCTTTTGCATAAAAACACATAGCGAAAATGGTCTAAAACCATTCTTTTGCATAAAAACACATAGCGAAAATGGCCTAAAACCACTCATAACATTTTAAATATTTGAACTAAAGCAATGAAACTTTTCCTCTGTGTTCAGAATAGATTTTAGTTTTGAAATAAGCAATAAAATTTTTTTTGATCGTTTCATCATTTTTGAGGTACTGTAACCCCTTAAAAAATGTCAGTGGCACCGGTCTGAACCATGACCCCTACACCCCTCAGGTGGGCACCCCTGAAAACACACACAATAAAGCAGCATTAGTTTTTAATATATTCTGCAGTAAAAAGACGATAACTTCCTTAATGGTTTTTACGATATCGGAAAATTTGGATTTCAAAGGGACATTACTTTTGAGAAATCTTTTTCACATTTTTTTCTCAGTTCCGCCCGCATACGCACGTATTCAACAGTTTCCGTATGTGCAGTACATGAATGAATACTTATGGAAATTGAATAATTTATTTCTATTCCTAGCGATTTCGCATTGCCCTTCCTACTACTACTACATTTATTATTATCTTTCAATTTTCATCGTTTATAAGGCATTTTATTCATTTATATCTTACATGACATGAATTAAAGGTTATGTTTCATTCGGTACACGTTCTGTACAGAACGTACGTATCTACCAGGGCCGTATTCACGGGGTGGGTTTTTAGAATTCAAATCCCCTTCCCCCTCATCCACCGAAAATTTTCAAACTCATTCCAGAAGTGCTTATCATCATACTTCTTTTGCTGCAAAAATATTAGCAGTACTTTATTTCATTATTATTATTTTTTTTATTGAGAAATTTTGCAATTTCAGTGCTGTAACTGCAGTATGTTCCTTTCCTGTGGTTACTGCGAATATCTTTTTTGAAAAACAGTAACAACGTTCTCATTAAAATTTTGTAAACAGCGTCTAACAAAAACATTTAAATTCTTTAAATTTAAATGGTCCAAATTTCATATTTAACACATTTTTATTATAGTCAAAAAATAAAAGTTTATGAAGTATTACTTCGAATGCGTGTATATGATTACACGTATTTATTCTGTTGAGTTATCAAAAAGATATCAATTTATTTAATAGGGGTACAAAGAAGTTATGTAGTGTATACATTAGTTACCTTTCTTCGGGAAATACATACGACATATACATACAACAGAGCGGTTATTATCCGAACTCCAATTAATCAAAAATTAACATTATTCAAACAATCATCTTCCACGAATAAACACTTAAAATCGAAAACATTTCCCAATATAAAGAGCATAATGACTTGGCAAAAGACAGGAAATAAAGTCAAAACAACAGAACTCTTAACAATCTAACCTTAGCCTAAATAATTTCTGTCCAAAAATTTTATTGAACTATATTTCCAAAAATCATTTTACTCAAAATCAACAGTTGAATGATGAGTAGAATAGTTTGGACAATTTTTGTTGTTTTGAACAAAGAAAGCTACCAGCTAATTTTTACTTCCTTTTCCAAAAAAGGGAAGTATTGTATTCACGAAAAAAAATTCACTCAAAATTCGGCTTTAATTTCCATTTTGCTCACCCCCGAATTAATGTTGAGTTTTTTTTTTTTTTTTTTTTTTTTTTTTCAACCCGACCACACGCGGATAAATGCCTAAGAACGTATAAACACCCGAAATAACCATTTTGACATTCCCCGAGTTAATTAAAACGACTGTCCTCGTGACGTGCGTATGTAGTATGTATGTCGTATAACTCAAGAACGGTATTTCCTAGAAAGTTGAAATTTGTTACGTGGACTCCTAGTGGGGTCTAGTTGTGCACCTCCCCTTTTGGTTGCATTCGGGTGTTTTTAAAGGGGTTTTTTTTCCCCCCTTTTGGGGGGAAATCATTGTTAATTTCGATATATACTCAAGTGGTGTTATAATTTGGCGGACACTTGACGATATATCGCCAGTCTTTTTTTTGGTCGCCAAGTTAGCGACCAATTTGGCGATTTTTTTTAAAATCTGGTTTCAATTTGGCCACTGGTGGTGATATTTAGAGAGTAAACTACCGAATCACATTAAAATTGCCAATAATGGGAAAATGACATTAAAATTGGAGTAAAAGGAAGTCATGTGATGCACACATCAACTCATTCAAATAGGTATAGGGTAACGGCACCAGTAACAGACATGCTTAAGACATCGCTCTCAGATTAACTCAATTTTCTGGGCCTTTTAATGTACTTAGACTTTTAAAACTGTTTTTCTCTCCTGTAACTACATCTTACCTAACGTTTGGCTTCTTCTGGATCCTCTGAATTAGTTAATTCAATTTTTATTTGCTCAATTTCGAAAAACGGTTCAACCCCCAGTAACAGATACCCACAATTCGGATGACACCCAGTAACAGATAGGATGAGGAAAGGATGAGTAATGGGCAGAATTCCCATTTTCTCTTCAAAATGTGCTTAAGTTCGTTATTTTTTGATCTGAAACCTTATTAAATTCAAATGAACATGAAAAACCAGCAGACCTCGTGGTTGCTGTACATTACCTTCCACCACTGCCTAGTAAATACCAACTGGCTCATTAAATTAACTCTGATAAAACTAGATGGTTGCACCGTATATTCATGGGTCGCAGCAATATCAGTTTTACCAGCCTAAAAGTCTTATTATTCAAATCCAAAATTACGACTGTCTGTTACTGGACCCTTGTCTGTTACTGGTACCGTTACCCTCAAAATACGCGTACATTTCTGTTAAAAGGAAAGAATAATATACAGTGGCTGCCAAAAGTGTTCGTACACCTACGACTTTCAATGTAATAGCCCCTTATGCAATGGTTAAAATTAATATTTCGGAATAGATATTTAATTATAAGATCTATGATCTATTTTTAACAAAACTACACGAAAGTTTTTAATAAAACATTAAAACTTAATTTTTTAAAAATCAAAAGCCAAAAAGTGCGGGAAATTTTATGTCACAAAAGTCTTCTTACACTTTGAAAAAAAGTCAAAAAATTAGTAAATAATCTAACTTTTTACAAAATTATTATTTAGTAGAATATCATGCAGTATCATCAACAGCTTTTAAACGTCGGGGAATAGATTTCATTGCTTTTTTTTTTTTCTTTTTTTTTATGCAATTTCTAAATAAGTGTTCAGCCGCACTTCGAGTATTACTGTTTCTAGTTTGCTTTTCGTTTCAACGGTGTATTTTCGTAAATTAGCCACCAGATGTCTCCAAATATGTTCCCTTAAGTTTAAATCTGGCGATTGAAGAAATATTTCTAAGTTTAAGGACAATGTTTGAAGCACCAAACGCAAACGTGTACTTTTTATCGTTATTTTGATAAAAACAAAGTTGTTTCCGATTGCCAAATTTTGGGCTAATAGTTTAAAATTGTTTTTAGAAATATTTAAATGAACAGCATGGTTCATTATTTCATCAAAAAATTTCAAATTTCCAAGCAATGATGATGTTATGCACCCTCACAAAGAACATCTTCACCTTCCTTGTTAACCGATCCAGCTAAGTTCTTAAGATTAAATTCCTCATTTTTTCTTCTATTGACAATTATACAACAATTTAACCCAAAATATTAATTTTATTTTCATCTATAAGTAAGACGTTGTTCCAAAACGTTTTGAGCTTATTTATCATTGATTTTACGACGGAAACCGTAAGGTTACTATTTTTCGCATGAACAAGAAATTTTCTGCGGGAAGAGGTCCCCTTTAATCCAGCTAATCAGAGAACTAGGCGGACAATTTTAGGTGAAAATTAAACGTAAAATGTTTCATTCAATTCTGCAGAAACTTTTGCAGCGCTCAAACGTGTATTTTTCATATTTTTTTAACTGAAAATCTCCGATCACGCTTTGTTAACTTTGCCAGTTGACCTTTTCTTACCTTGTTTTCGATCCGATTCTTGTCTGTAAAGCATTTTATCAAGCTCTTCACTATAGAATGGTATAAATTAACTATTTTAGAGATATTTCAAACTAATTTATGGCTACTGTGAGGGGAAAAAATCAAAATTCGAATCGCGTTTGTTGTTTTCTACGCATACCTGCATTTAAAAATAATAAGCAGAATATTCGGGAATAAGTAAACAAAAAATAAAAGGCAAATGACTTTATACTGCCATTACAATGCAAAAATAATAATAATAAAAAAACACATATGATAATTTTAATCATGAATTTATTCGAAAATATTTCAGTGTACTATGACTTTTGTGACTTATTTTTTCTCCGTCTCATCGTTTTTTGACGAATTTCAAAAATAAAATCTGGCAATATTTTGAAAAAAACTACTGGGTTTTATTCAGAATGGCATAGGAATAGTGTGAAAAAAAATCGGACTTCATATTCGAATTCAGTTTTGCGTTATTTTGGTTTTACTACAAAATTTCAAGGTGTACGAACACTTTTGGGAGCCACTGTAGACTGCATATTTCATTTTAAAGATTTAACATTTGTTATGTTTTCTAAGAAAATATAATGAATAAACTACATTTTTATTCGCCAAAAAAAAAAAAAAAAAAACCGTTACATTTTTTTCCGATTTTTCCAGAAGAAAGATATTACTCTCTAAACCTATTACACCAATACTGCTTGATTTTGAGACAAACGTGACGACAAAAATCCTGCCAGCTTAGAAATATCTCGCGAATTTCGAGTCAGATCTACAGTCCCCATGTTAAATGCTAGCTACGCAGGGAAAACAGCTTTCAAGTAAAATTCAAAAAGTGAGATAATGTTGAAAGAACATCAATGCAATAAAGCAAGAAAAACTTGCAAAAATTTAGCAAACATAACAACAAGCTAAGTTCATAAATTTTTTTTAAAAAACATCGATTCACAAAATTTATAACAGTGCAAACTTCAACTGCAACTGACTGAGATTTTGCAAAGAATATTTCGTTGCAAGAGCGTATGGATACTGGAAAGTTTATGAAATGAAAGACCAGAACGAAAAAAAAAAAAAAAAAAAGGAAAAGGAAAGATAAAAAGTGAGAACAATAAACATTAAGTCGAACAGCGCCAAATTAATGAATCACACGACCCGATAATTAAATTTCCCTTCTCCTACTCAAGTTCCATTCGGCGGAAAATCCCTAAAAGTACCTAATTGTTTCTGGACCATTTAAAACTTCTTCGCCCACAATGTATTTCACCAGTTCTAAACTACCATTTTCCATTTTCTTATTAACAAAATACCACGGATGTCCCGAAAAGGGAACAAAAAAAACGTTTTCAAAAAATTCCGAAAATTGAATGATGAAGTCCAGGCACGTAACTTAATTACATTTTTTGCCACAGTTTTAAAAAGAGTATTTTTCGGAATTCTTAATGAAATATTCATCTTCATTTTTTACCTCTATAAATATTAATAGCAAGTGAAGTTTAATCACTCTGTACTGCATAGTGGAACGCGTGTTAGTGACACCGACGGTTTTCGTGAGTTTTTTAATTATTCATGCGCTGAGAGTCGCCATTTTTTTTTTTCTGCTTATTCGTTCTCTACACGCGACTTCCATGCAAATTCAAAAGCTAATGAGCGGTCGAACATTCGATGGGCACCCCCATCTTTTGTGAGTCGCGTTCGAGATTTAAATATTGAATAGTACTCGATCAAAATCAGCAGCCGCAGGTGATGTGGAAAAAAAATATATATTCGGGATCGTGAATGAATTATGAAAATTCATGAATCGCTTGGTAATGAGATCGTCTGCCGTGTGAAAGGAAAAATTAACGCGATCGAGCCGTAAAATATGGTGAATTTTAATGGGGAGGATCTTCCGTGCAAAGAGCAATGATGAGCAAAAATATGGTAGCCGAGGCTTGATATACATTCATTAAAAAATATATTTTCTTTTACGCTGTAAAAAATTATAAATATTTTGTAAATTAATTATTAACATTGGAATTGCGTGAAAACTAAAACGCGATTGGCACGTGAACTATATTTCTTCTATGTTCAAAATAACATTAACTTAAAGAAAATACCTTAAAAAAAACTTATGTTTCTTTCCCAATGAATCTTTCACTCTTTTTTTAAACTCAATGATTACGAAATTTCTTTAACTTAATGACATGTATCAGCAAAACAGAGTTTAAAAAAAAAACTCAATTCTTACCTTGGTCAATGATTTTTTTATATTTTTGTTACTCTTAGTTAAATAATTGCGATTAATATCAACATGTATATACACATGACAGAACCACAATATAAAGTGGCAAAATATATTTTTTTCTGCCACATATAACTAAAATTAATAATTAAATTTAATTAAGGAATTATATTTGAAAAAACTGTATTAACCTCAAGTGTCATAAATTACAAGTTAAAAAAAATGTATGTGAAGTTCAGAAGATGAATCAAGAGTATTTTATTAACGATTGAAAGTTTGAACAAGATATATAAATATACAATAAACTACAAGTTTAAAAAAATGTATATGAAGTTCAGTAGTTGAATCAAGAGTATTTTATTAACGATTGAAAGTTTGAACAAGATATATAAATATACAATAAACTACAAGTTTAAAAAAATGTATCTGAAGTTCAGAAGATGAATCAAGAGTATTTTATTAACAATTGAAAGTTTGAACAAGATATGTAAATATATGTATA
This sequence comes from Uloborus diversus, assembly GCF_026930045.1. Lineage (NCBI taxonomy): Eukaryota > Metazoa > Arthropoda > Arachnida > Araneae > Uloboridae > Uloborus > Uloborus diversus. The sequence continues at coordinate 16,666 of NW_026559002.1, forward strand.
GGGAGAGTGTGAACTAATTGAAGGGACTGAAAAATATCAATAAACTTGAGATTTATTCATTTATTTAAATAATAAATAGCGATTTGAACGGAATCATTACAAAGGTATTTATAAATCACGATACTTTTACAAACTAGGAATAATTAAAACTATGTAACTAAACATTTTTGTGCACTATCTGCAGATCATTCCTAGGAAGTACTTGATAATTATGCAGTAGGTATATCAACACTACTAGCGCAGCCAGTTCTTTTGAAAGTAATTCCCAATTCAACTCTTTTTACTGACGATATCTTTCCTGAATTTTCACAACAGCTCCGTGGGCGCTTTATAACAGTAGATTTACACCAAAAATTTAAGCAAAAAGTAATGCATGCGTAGTTAAATATAAAAAGTAAAAATTGGAGAATGTTGTGCAGTTAAAATTTATTTAAGATTGCACAATATTATTTTTACCGCAGCATTATACATATATATGTCAAAGCCTGAGTTGTAGTGTCATTTTGAAAAATATTTAACATCAAAATTTGAGTCGAATTCAGATTTTAAAGGCATTATTTGATAAAAAACTAAAGCATTTGTGGAGGAGACGTTCTGTGTGTGTGTGTGTGTGAAAGGGAAAAAAAATCACATACCTTTATTAACAAGCAGTTCAATAACTAAATGCCTAAGTAAAGAAACAAACATTTTAAAAAAATAATGTCGAAACAATTAAGCTTGAAAATGTGTGAACGTCAAACGCAATCAACGGAAACAATAAATAGCATCGGGTACAAAAAAAAAAAAAAAAAAAAACTCTCAAAACGAATTTTGAAATTCAAATTTCTGAATAAATGACGACCCGACACGACGAAAGAGTACAAACGTTGTGTAAAAACGCAACTACACTACTCTTCAAAAAACGCTGAAAAAGAAAATAAATAAAAATATACTTTGGACGTTTCAATCTTAAAAAGCACTCTCTTGATTGTTTGTCAAAAAAAAAAAAAAAAAAACATTAATATGTTTGAGAGAAATGAAACAAGAAAATTACCAGCACGAAAATGAATACATCATTTGATAAACGCCAAAAAAAAAAAAAAAGTTTTTATTTACCCAGGTAAAGATTTATCTGTTTTTAGTGTGTATCAAAAGCATTTATTTTTCCCTGAAGAAAGAAGAGGAATGAATGCTAAGAGATTTCGTCGGCATTTATCTTTTAGCTGTGTGCAATCGTTAATGGCAGTCGACAGAATAAAAGAATATTAATTCCGAGAAAAGCGAAAATAAAATTTTACTTAGGGGATAAAAACACTCACTTTAATTAATTCTTTTATGCATTTCTCGAACGATCATATTTTCTTAAAAATCGATCCGTCATTCTACCTAGTACAATTTTCTAAGGAAGAAAAAAGGCCATTAAAAAATAAATTTGTTAAAAAAATAAATAAAAATCAATTATGAAATAAAACAAAAACCCTTTTGAGAACAAAAAAAAAAATAATGCTAGTTTCTCTCGCTCTAAATCATTAATAACTACCCATTTATTTCTGCTCCTCATTAAGCAGACGATGTTTAAAAAATTGGGGAAAATGATTAAAAGAAAATTTCGCTTCCTTATGTTACCTAAGAATACAATTAAAATGTTCGAAAATAATACTTTTTGAAACACGAAAAGCATTAGTTACGTTTCTATAGGAGGAAAAAAAAGATTTAACTGCCTTTTTAAATTTGTTTAAGAAGCTAAACTTATCAAATGGAATGGGGGCGCAGTTGGCTTATGGAATTGAGAAGCGTGTTACTCCGATGCAATTTTAATGATGAAATTCAATTCAAAAATTGATTTTATTGATAGATATTATTGATATTGCAGAGTCTGAGTCGGAATGATTTTGGGGGAAAGGAGTAGGAATCAAGAGGCTAAGGCTTTCAAATTCAAAGAGTAGAAGTCGGCCATTTTCCCTCCGCACAATACTTCTTTTGCTTCGTACAAAGAAGTAAAATTTTCGCATGGCATCTAAAGGGTGTCCCAAAATTAACGTAAGATTTGAATTTGCCGCCATTTTTGCAATAAATTGTGGGCAATCTTGAAAAAAGAACAATTTGGCAGCAGAGGGTCTAGGGTTATTACAAATGGAGCGTTTTCGAGTCTATAATGCGTTTTCATTATCGAACAATTATTTGAAAAATAATGAAAGTTTGGGCGGGTCAAGCAGTTTACTGTTATTGGCGCTCGATATCGCAATTAGGTAATGCGCAGGTGGTTGTGGGATTGCTGACATAGACGTTTGACTTCAAATAACCCCATAGGGAGAAGTCTAATGATGTAAAATCGCACGATCTAGGGTACAATTCCTATCACCGAAACGAGAGAGTACACGAACAGGAAATTCCTTATGCAGTGATTGAATTGTTTCGCTGGCTGTATAATAGCATAACACTCCATTTTTACTAACCCTAAACTCCCAGCTGTCAAATTGTTCTTTTTCCGTGGCTGCCAACAATTCACAGCAAAAATTGTGGCAAATTCAAATCTTGCGTTAATTTTGGGACACCCTTTAGTTATCTCGATTGCATCGGACATCCCATGGCAAGTCTTGAGTCTTACACCCCAGAGTGCTACGACACCCAATTGAGAATCCTTGGCAAAATGAATAACAAGTTGGAGTATTTCGGTGAGTTTCTGGCAAGGATGGATTACAAGGGAGGGGGCAATCGCCCCTCCCTTGAGAGACTCTGCACCGGCATTTTTTCCGAATTGAAGTTCCAAAACGCAAGTGTAGGCCATTTTTAATATGTTAAGGAAAGGAATGGTGTTAAAATTTGCCTCCCGGAAATATTTCGGAATTGAAGCTTTCTTCAAAAAGGCAATTCTAAAACAATCTAACAAAGGAGAAGGCGTTTGGAGATCTTCCCCCCGGATAATTTGAAAAGCTAAAGTCCTAAAGACGTGGTTGTAGATATTGCAGGTAGTGTTAGGGGAAAGAATGGGTTGAGCGAGTTTCCCACGGTAATTTTATGAAATTGAAGTTTAAAAAACGCAATTTTAGACAACGTGCTATGATGCTAGGTGGAGAGAGTTTCGAAACATTCCCCGGAATGAGTATTGTTACAAATTCTGTAGATAGTAATTATTTTTGTGATTAATTTATCTAAATTTGGCGTTTACTAAATTATCTGTCATCTAAAATTATTGTAGTAACGTAACCTATAAATATTTTCTTGTAATTAATATACAACCCCTATACATTCGGCTGAAGTATACGATTCCCCTATTTTTTTTTTCATTGATAAAATTTGTGAATGAAATAAAATAACGGTCTACTATTTTCGAGAAGCATTTGGAATATTGTGGAATATTTGCGAGCTCTCTTTTCGGTGTGTATAAAAGGCGTTATGCTGGATAAAAAGTTGCAGTTTCGAGTTAGTTTTCGCTTGTGAATCGTTGCAGCGGAAAGCTGGAGAGCATTTATTGCTCAGCTTTGGGAAGCCTTTTGAGCTGTTGATTTTCGTACTTGGAAGTAAATATGTGTGTAACCGTTGAGTTTACGGTGTTGTGTGATATTTGCTTAATTGCTGATGATTAATTTAGCAGTTGTTGACGATCTTTACTGTACATAGTGTAAATAAATTTCCTGTATTTTTAATCAAGAACTGTGTCGTCCTTTCAAGAAAGTTGGAAGTCGCACCGAATTCGTTACAGTATGAAATCAAAATTCTAAGACGCAAGTTTAGAATACTTCTCTCATCGGAAATGGGAAGGAATAGGTTTGGCGATCTCCGTAGCGAAATATCTATGTGTAATTTATTTTAGATAAAACGCTGTAGCAGCCCTCCCCCACCTTCCAAGCACGTGTAATTAGACACGTTTTGAAAGGCAAGTTAACACATCGACTGCTAGGGACGAGATGACTTCGTCCTCCAGAATTATGCTGTATGCGCTAGGAATGAGATAAGTCCTCCAGCCAACACGTTGCTATACAGTAGAAGACCGTTATAACGCACACCCTTGGAACTTGAGCTTTTGCGTTATATAGGTTTTTGCGTTATACAGATCATTTCACAAATTTTGAAACTATATTTACAACATATCTATATATTAGCACTTCAGAATGAGTTTTATCTACAATGAATATTAAAGTCCTAACATTACGATTAGTTATTCACAAAAAAATGTGTTTCACAATCAAAAGGAAGTGAATTATCCTGCACTTCTGCTAGCTTCATGGTTTGCATAACAGCTGCATTTTCAAGAGCCATCTGGTATTTTCTATTTATTGTGAGTACTAATTTTCATTTAAAAGCTTTGAATAAAGATGGAAAGATGAAAAAACTGTTTCAAAATTTAATCTGCCTATTTTGCAAAACCAAAACAGGGATTTTTTAAACTTCAAAACTGATTGTTTACTTTAGAAAAGTTGTGCGGTTTATATTGGCTTTCCTGGCTGTTTTTGCCGCGCATAGACGAACATTTAGACAAGGTTCAAAAAGAGAACACAAAATGGCGCCATTACTGCGTTTACTGTGAAAACATTTTCTGATGCAAGCGCGCGTGCGCGCGATCAAACGAGATACCTTATGTCTTGTCCCTTGCTTTGAAAAATATCAGTGTGGAAAATTTCTAGAAAAAATATATATAGATCTGTTTTGTATGCTGTATTATTCATGAAAAATTCCAATAAAACCTTTTTCCTTCAAATTGTTTCAAATAATTAGCTTAGCGCAGGGAATCCATATATATGCTGTCGACGACGCAATCAATGTGTCAAGAAATCAACCATCCCCCCCTTGAAGCATTTCTGGATCCGCTATTGGTTTCAAGTTCTGAGATTGAAGCCGAACCTACCGAGAACATGCGGAGAACGTATTCAACAAATCCGTGGATTTAAAAGTCTTGGGTCCGGTAGAGCGCAATTGTAATTCGCTGCTTGATTATCATAACGTCGAAACGTAGTAGAAAGATGCGGAAAAATGCATCATTTGTGACGTCATAAAGCCACGCCTTGTTTGAAAAATCGGACATTTACCTTGTGTGCAGTATACTGGAGGCCCTAAATCTTCTTCAGTACTATGCCGAATTTGTGGAGGTCTCAGTGACCCACTTCCCACGGCTTTAAAAACTCGATAAAATAATTAATACTGGAAGGTGTGGAGTTCACTGGGGTATCAATTACCAAGGTTTTAATGGGTATCAGCCTTTCTATTCGCTGCTCGTCAACTGATGCCAAGAATTCCAAGAATACGCACCTAATTGCAAAGAAATTCAAAAGCGTGCATAAGGTAGGAACGGGGAAATAAATATCAAAAATTCAAAAATATTACACCACAAGAATTTTTAAGCACCTGTCATTTTAATTAACATTCCGAAGACCTACTTACTCCCGCCATAGGGCAAGCAGAGCGTGAAACAAAGTTTCAACAAGTGTCCCTATTCCAGGAGGTGGCTCCATTTCACCCCTTGAGTGAATTCTCTAACGACAGTCGTTTACAAGCGAGCACACTCCCAACGCATCTCCTAATTAGAATAATTGTAAATGAGGGTTAAAAATTACAGACTACGAAAATTCTTCAGCTTCCGGCAAAAGATAAATGTAACCACTTTTCCCAAGAATATTTTCTTGGGAAGACTAATAATGGGGTCGTTTCCAAAAATTTAAAAGTATTTTTTTCTGAAAGAGCATACTTAAAAAAACATAGGATCTGACCATTTTTTAATAAATTTGTTGACGTTTAATATTTTTAAAAAATAACTTAAATCGGACCGCTTTCATTGTTTACGTTTCTTGCGATGACATCACAAATGATGAAATGCCATTCTGTGTTGCTATTCATGGTCCAAAATATTTTATTTGCATCTTTACTCACGTGTATTGGCAACGATATTTTGATAGCAAGCGTAGAGCGCAATTGTAATTCGCTGCTTGATTATCATAACGTGGAAACGTAGTAGAAAGATGCGGCAAAATGCATCATTTGTGACGTCATAAAGCCACGCCTTGTTTGAAAAATCGGACATTTTAAAAATTTTTAAAAAAATTGTTGGGAAAATAAAAGTATTTTCTGGGGCCATGTTATTTTTTTTTTTTTTTTTGCTCAATCTATCCATTTCAATGACTAAAAGAAGTACTTTTGACTGAAGGAAACCACCCCATTATTGCCGCTTAAAATGAAATATATATATATATATATATATATATATATATATATATATATATGTGTGTGTGTGTGTGTGTGTGTGTGTGTGTGTGCTGTGGCGTCGATTTTTGCACTATTGTGGACTTTGAATGCCCCTCAAGACCACGAAAAATTCATATGTTTCATAAAAATTTACTAAAACTTAAATGCTTTAATTGATGAAATTTGAGATGAAAGGGAATGTTTAAAAGAAGTCGATTACGTGCCGCCATCAATTGAATTCCAGGAATCTCCACTGCATTACAAAAGTAATAAGAGGTTTATTTGAAAAATTGTTTTTGTTTATTTGCTTATTACTTTTTTTTTTTTTTTTTTTTTTTTTTTGACTTTGCTGAATAGTTGATGACTGTAAAAGCACTTATTTTCGCGAAAATGAAGATATTGGTGATTCTGCGAGCGAAAAATTTCTCGAATTTCGTATGAAGAGAACCGAAATTTAAGGAATAAAATCTTTTGTGGGGCTCTAATTTTCGCGATTGTGACAGGTTCGTAAAAAATGAAAGCGATGTGAAAATAAGTGCTTTTACAGTATTCCGGGGTGCATATAAACAACATTTACTCAGTTAGAGATCTTCTAATAGTATTGGAACTCCTGATTGCCCAGTCGATGCAAATGTTTTTCCCCATGTCATGTTTTCCCCCATTCAACGCAATGAACAAATTTCGTTCCTTGGAAGTTATAAAGCCACGTTTGAATGTTTTAAATTCTCGCCCTCTCTTTTCATAATGTCTAGAAGACATTTGTTTCGAAATGAAAAAACAATTAGAGCGTGCAAAACAAGCTATACAGAAGACAGATGATGTTTTCACATGGTAGCCAATCAGCAGTCTCCAAATTTTTGCATGGTCTCTAGCAGAGTAAAGGTTGTTTATATGCTTCCGGGTTTTAAAAAAAAGTCACAATTTAGCCTAAACTTCGGTCTACCTTTTCAGAGTAGTTTTTACTCATACCATAGCTGCCTACGATCCAATAGTGGCCGTCGGGACGGCTGAAAACGCACGTGCAGGAAAAACTGAAATTTTCTGCCACTTCAGTCATTTGGAGCTGCTAGCACATGGTAACGTGCAAGAATTAAAAAGGCTGATCAGCATACTAATATTGCGGATAAAATCTTTGATATCTAGACATTCTTGGGTGGTAACAAAAAACCTATCAAAATAAACTCTAACACTATGCGTGAAATACACCACCAGCTCAATCATTTCCAGCCGAGGACTGCAGTTTCGTGCTTATTAGCACTCATCAGCCCGGCATAGGAAAGTGGCTGAGCTGGAGATGGAAAACTTCTTATGGAAGCCAAGAGTGCGAAACAAACTGGTAGCTAATATAGAATTAGCAGTCCCAGACGAGTGACCGAAGCAATGGTTCGGTTCAACTCGAAGATTGAACGCGAGGCAAGGTATATTCAGCAAATTACCGCCCATTAGCCAGGGCTAAAGCAGAAATACGTGAAATACACTACCAGGTCTGTTCTGCTAATTCTATATTAGCTACCAGTTTGTTTCGTACTCTTGGCTTCCATAAGAGGTTTTCCATCTCCAGCTCAGTCACTTTCCTATGCCGGGCTGATGAGTGCTAATAAGCACGAAACTGCAGTCCTCGGCTGGAAATGACTGAGCTGGTGGTGTATTTCACGTATTTCTGCTTTAGCCCTGGCTAATGGGCGGTAATTTGCTGAATCTAACACTATGCGTTTTCCGTTAAAACTCAAATGATACAGATAAAGTAGCAAAAGTATGATTTTTTGGTTGTAACGCGTACAACCTTTGAAACTTCGTACATGAAGCTGCTTAACTGAGCATTTGTAAAAGAAAAAACTTATATTCATTCATACTTAAATTTTAAACAAAAGATTTAACTAGTTTTTACAAACTCCAACTGTATTCAATAAAGTGCTTTACGTCAAAGGTAATTATGAAATTGGTTCCAAGAAACAAGAACTATCGGAAATAATTTTAAAGAATGATTTGCAATAAATTTTGTCGAAAATGCCAGGCAAGATATTTGGCGTTTCGTTCAAGAAAAACTTGCATTTATGAATGTTTTGGAAGAAATTGCTTAAACAATCAAAACTCTAAGCCCCAAGAGACCTTCTAATACTCAAGTTGTTGGTAGTTCGAGTCATGGGAAGTTCCCATAGAATTCTCGAGAGTTGGGGACTATCAAAATATCACCTAACAGGCAATGGCTTCGTTCAAATGTAGAAGCAATTTTCACTCGTCATGCCTTGAAGGGCGATTTTCTAGTCTATATATATAAAAAGGAATGTTTGTCTGTATGTCATCCATGAACTCAAAAACTACCCGGCAGATTTGGCTGAAACTTTCACCGTTTGTTATTTTTGGTACTGGGAATGTTTATCGAAAAAAATCCGATCGATAGTTCCTTTTTTATTCCAATTTAAGTCACAATCCATTGGATAAATACGAATAAAATTATCGGCTGCAGAAATTAATTCGCGTGAAAGATCTCATTGATAAGAAGTTAGCTGTTGCCATTTTTCTTGAGTTTGAACAAATAAATTCTTTCTTTATTGTTTTATGGCTTTTCATGCAACGGGGGGATTTAAAACTTTTTCTATTTGATATTTTTAGCGATGGATGGCTCTTGCAAACTGCGTGAGTACAAAATTTGAGGCTTCACTTGATACCTGGACCGATTATTATGAAAATTGCTATATATATGTATTTTTCCACGGAGAAGGTGCATAATATGCTCATGGAAGCCAGTCGCCACCAGGTGGCACTGCAGAGTAGCAACTTCTGCCCCGTTCAACCGATTGTCATGAAAATCAGTATAATGATGTATTTTTTTGTTGGCGTAGCAACGCGCGTCAGGTACAGCTAGTATATTATAAATAAAAAAATTAACTCCTCAAAAAATCAGTACCAGCGACGGGCGACTTTTTAGTAATTTAATATTTTTGCTCTCTTAATATACCAATAGCGAAACAAATTGTAGGTTTTGAAAGTTGAGGTTCCAACGTAAAGGAAACATATCTCAATTGTTCAGAAATAATAATTTAAACAGCTGAAAAAAAATTCTGTGTATGGCCATTCCTCTGAAAAGTGTCATTTTGCTCATTACTCTTTGAACTTATTATTTTTAAAACGGCTTCAAACAAATTTTAACTTCAAACAAATTTTTTTTGTATGAAGCGTCACGTGCGGGACAAAATTACAATTTTCTGTGGAATGGCCCAGCTATATAGTAGGAAAAAGTAGAATTAAGGTCCTACTGGAACTTCTTTTACAGGAACCTAACTTGAAAAAGAGTAAGACGTAAGCGTCATAAGAAAAAGACAAAGGTAGTGAATGAAACGAACTGATGTGTGCATCACATGACTTCCTTTTACTCCAATGTAATGTCATTTCCTCATTATTGGCAATTTTAATGTGATTCAATTGTTTACTCTCTAAATATCACCAACAGTGGCCAAATTAAAATCAAATTTAAAAAAAAAATCGCCAAATTTGTCGCCAAGTTGGCGACAAAACTTGGTGACAAAAAGACTGGCGATATATTGCCAAGTGCCCGACAAATTATAACACAACTTGAGTTTACATCGAAATTAACAATGATTTCCCCAAAAAAAAAGGGGCAAAAGACACCCTTAAGAACATCCGAATGCTACCAAAAGGAAAGGTGCACAACTAGACCCCACTAGGAAATCTACGTACAAAATTTCAACTTTCTAGGACATACCGTTTTTGAGTTATGTGAGACACATACGCACATACATACGTGCATACGGACTTCACGATGACAATTCGTTGTAATTAACTCCGGGGTCGTCAAAATGGATATTTCGGGTGTCTGTAGGTTCCTAGGCATATATCCACGTGTGATTGGGTCGAAAAAAAAAAAAAAAAACTCAACATTCATTCGGAGGTGAGAAAAATGGAAATTAAGGCGATTTTGGAGTGAAAATTTTTTTGCGAATACAATACTTCCTTTTTTGAAAAAGGAAGTATTGTATTCGCAAAATTTCTCCTTTTTTGTGGAAGTAAAAACACAAAAGCAAGAAAACAAAATTCTTCCTTTAATTTCAAAACTTAAAAACGACGCAAAAATATAGAAATAGAGAAAAGACCAAAAACAATTGTCTGAGCCTTTCTTGGTATTTTAAGGACAAGCTGTCATTTTAATCAACAACCCAAAGACCTCCCGCAACCATCATATCTGCCAGCTGAGCGTGAAACACCGAGCTCCAACAAGTGTTCCACTCCATGAGGGGCTCCTTTCGAACGCCTTCGTTCCTCGACTGATTCCTGCAGCGAAAGCAGTTCACAGACGAACAAGCTGTGAACACATCCTAATTAGAATAATTGCAAATGAGAGATCCAGCGTCTTCCCGAGTCCCGGAGAAAGCGGGGGAGTTGATTCTTTTCTTCCGCTGCGTTTCTCCCCCCCATTTCTGTGCGCTTGTGAGGAATATATGCGGGAATTTTGGAGCTTTTAACAACCATTAAATTGATGGTGGACGTGCCAAACTGACTACTGCGGCCATTTGAGGTCAACTGGATAATTATTTTCGCAGGAAATATCCAAGGGGTTATTATTTTCAGCTTGACATGCACTAGTTTGTGGCATCGAGCTTGCGTGGCAATGCAATATACTTAAAAATGGAATAAAAATACAAAAGATAAACAAAGAAACTGCTACTACAGACAAACCCCGATTTTACGTTTCTCAAGGGACTGTGTTAAATCTAAACATATTTAACTTGTTGCAGGTACGGGACATTTGATTCAATGTCCTAGAATCTTACTTCATTATTTTATTGAATTTAAACTCGAGAGACACAACGCTAAACTTCAACAAAATTATTTATTAAAAACAAATTAAAAGCATGGTTAGTTTACATACGCGTGAAGAAAATGAAAACCAGTCCTGACTACCACAACACTGGCAGTTTTATACATTAGATAACACAGGGGTAGAAGTGATCGACTTGTCACATATAGGACATTTTCCACAAAAAATATAGGACAAATATAGGACACATTATATGAATAGCTTCGCTATGAAAAAAGAAATAATACATACATAATATTTTTTTTATTCTTATCAATGATTTTGTTTTAAAAAAAAAACCTTCAAACCAAATTATAACTTATACCTGAAATGACTTTCCTGTGGTTGAAAGAATAATTTTTGAAAAAAGTGTACTTTGTAGACAAAAAAAAGAACAAAGTGAAATTTATTGATAATTAACACAGCAACTCACAATTTTTGCAGGGATAGAAGTGTCACAAACATAGCTTATATAAATAAATAAAAACTGTCTTTGTGTTGAGAACTAAACAGGAAATAACCAATGCTCTGTAGCACAAACATACAGATACTTTATTCTATAAAATTCCACAAAAAGAAAAGATTGCAAAAAGACTATTATAACATTCCGTTCAGAAAATGCACTGAACACAAAAATATACCGGCGAAAACAAAAACCAAAAAAAAAAAAAAAAAAACCACGCTGGAAAACAAAACAAACTGCTGTTGCCAAATGCAAAATTCTAAAACCCAACTTCAGAATTCGTTCTAGAAACTCCACCCACTACAGTGATGTCATATTGCTGTGGCCAATGAGAGAAGATGCCTGCTGCAGGGATTTAGTGAGTTGTGTTTTTTAATTTGAAATTCGTTTGCACACGTACTTTCGACGAAATATCCGAAGTCAGATAGTTTGTATACTGTTGTTTTAAAGAAATAAATTGGCTAAAAAACAGGAATATAGGAAATATAGGACATTTTCCAAAAATATAGGAAATATAGGACGATTTTCATACTTTTTTTGAAAATATAGGAAATATAGGATATATAGGACCACTTCGACCCCTGTAACACTGTTGCCACACCAAAAGTAAAGCCATTAAAAAAATAGAACAAGGTTAATTTGCATAAACATTAAATAAACAACGTTAGTAATTAAATATGAACACAAAACATTGAGAATATTCCATTATTCAAATTCTCTATTTTCAGTTCCAGCAGACTGTGTTAAAAAACGTACAATACTGGAAAACGTAAAACACGGGACATACATAGAAAGCAAAATCAAATAAAAAACTAATGGTAGTAAAGATGACTGTTTTAATAGGTATAATATCTTAGCGGACAAAAAGTCCAGAATGTCGGCTACAGATAGAACAGTAGCATTTCCGTACACATTAACTTTTAACAGCGTGAACATGTTTAAAAAAAGCAGAAAAATAATCATATTGCTTTTTTTTTTTTTTTTTACTGCCCAGTGAAAACGTAAAATTCGGGAAAAATCACGATAGTTTACTTCTTATGCAAGTAAATCTTCCACAAATTTGTCGTCTACTTCTGTGACTGGGTAAACAGAAATAGGCCATTTTTGTTCTGGACCTCTACCACCCAGGGTTGGCCGGATCGGACCCAATTGGGTTGGACACAATGGGTTTTTTTTGAAAAAAACCCATTTAAAAAAAACCCATTATTTTACCCACTTTTGGGTTTTTTTAATTTTCTGAGAAATTTTTTAAGAAATTGATTAATTTAAATACTTTCACAATTTAAACTTATTTTTTTAGTTGTTCTTTACCACAGGCAATGTACATAAAAAATGAATTTTGAACTTTAATAGTATTTCTTATAACTCTTGACGGCATTAAAAAAATACTTCAAAGATTTTAAATAAATATATTAAACTTTTTTCTTTAATTGGTCAATAAATAATTCAAATTATCTTGACTTAGTCCTGTCCTGTCTGATTTTCTCAATATTTGTAGATTGTACAGAGGAAACTACTCTAGCTAAAAGGCTTTCATGTGAATTATTTTCTGCAAACCAACACGTCACAAATCTTGAATAAACAAGGTATATTTTTTAGAAATCAACAGGTTTCTCAAATGGTCAGACACAAAACAGAATAGGATGTACAGTATTTTCATTATCTTACGAAAAAGTTTAATATTTCTTACTCTGTACACAGGAATAGAAAAATAGGCAACATAAAGTTCAAAGAAATGTCTTGATTAAGCTGGAATTCACTAAAAAAGGGATTTTTAAACTACTTGAGGTTCTACAGTAGTTTTGCATAGCAAAATGAAATAGAATAAAGTAAAATGCAAGAAAAAAATCATAGTAATTAAAAACGAACAACAGATTTTATCACGCGAGAAGTAACTTTGACTTAACTGTTGGTAATCATGGAAACTAAAAAATCTGAAACTTCACCATTTTTGGGTTTTGTAGTCTTTTACTTTTCTTCAAAAAACTCTGAATTTTAACTAGTTTTCCAGCTTTTTTACCCCAAGACAATTTTCGCACTTTACCCATATACTTATGCTACAATATGTTACAAGTACTCCACATTTTCCCCAAAAAAAGACAAAAAACCCTCATTTCTTTTAAAAAACCCAGCTTTAGTTGGGTTTTTTTGGGTTTTATTTAAAAAAACCCAAAAAACCCTGGGTCCATGGGTTTTTTTTTAAAAAACCCGGGTTTTTGCCAACCCTGCTACCACCCCTTATTTATTTTTTTTTTTTCTTCTTCAAACCAAACTTGATCTTCCACGCACAGAACAAACCTTGTTGTAATCTGTTATTTTTACCATAAACTTAACATCTGTAATCGAATCATTGCACTTATATAAATGTTTATAAAGTTTTGCACAACTCATAGAATTTCCATCAACACCTTTTAATGCCTGCTCCTTCTTTTCTTTCAGACTAAAATCTTCTTTTATACCATGCAAGGTCATGCGTTTGCTTGTCTTCAGTTTATTTTGGTATTAAGACTAATATCAAGTTTTAAAACTTTCAACTAACTACGGGGAAACCAATAAATATCCCCACAGACAACATCTCAAGAGAGCGAGTAACAGGTCACAAGTAGCTAATCGAATCAAGTTATCTGTTAGCAGGAAAATCAGAGCTCTTTAATCAAGAAATTCATCAAGAGTAACACTGCCCTTGGCCAAAATCCAACACATGGAACTTAACTTCGCAGTTTTTGAACAATGCTTTCTTTGACGAAGCATGTCGCTTATCCAAGTTGCAAGAAAAATGTGCTAAAACGGCCATTATCGACAATCGATGTTCGTTCATTGACGTGAGCAAAACGAGAAAAAGAAAGAAAATAAATTTTGGTTGAATGCTTTTTAAAAATGAATAACACTGGTTGGAATAAAGCCAGAAAAAGTTCGTAGAGGAAAGGCTAAGTTGGGGTGAAAGAAATTCAGTTTAGTCATCAGACCACATCATTCATAATCTTGCAGTCGAATAAGGCTGATCGCAATGACCGGAAGTTTACCAAAATCTCGAAATTCAGATTAATTGGGACAAAGGAGTTAAAATAAAACCAATTTTCAAACATATTTTGAATATATGAATATATTTATTGGCTTTTTAAGAAGAATTTACAGTTTGGTCATGACAACACAAACCGAAAATTATAAGAGGTAAGTATTCTCCAGAAGTTTTCGAAACAACAATAAGTATAACAAAATGCTGTAGTGGTGCATAGAGGAGGAGTTTAAGGAGTTACAACCCCTACCAAAACCTGGAACATAAAAGGCTAGAATTCTGGCTTGCTACGGATCAACTTACCTCCAGGAAAAAATTACCGGTGCGCCAGTCAGGGGCGGATCCAGAAATCTTTGTAAGGGGGGTAAAGTTTCAATGGCCGGCGTTATATTTCCAACGCGAAAAAGCTTCTCTTAAGCAGGGTTGCCCCCACCCCCTGATGAGAAAAAAACCCATTCAAATACCCCCTCCCTACAGTTTTTCAATGGTTAAGCTCATTAGAGAAGACTGCTTTTGAAAATGAATAAAAAACTGAAAATAGCATTAGCCCATTCAAACGAACCCAGTCAAACCTTTGAACTATAACGCGCTGAGAAGTACCTCACGGAATGAAGCAAAAAACAGGTCAACATTGATTCCATGTACTATTTTTTCGAATCTAAAAAATTTGAAGATTGGTAATAATTATAATAAAATTCTTGTCACAGAGCACAGTGGGGCGGAAAACGACAAAAATCGCTTAAAAGGGTAATTTTTTTTCTATATTCAACCAATTGCGGATTAATATATTTGGACAGGCCTATATCTTAGGCAATCAGAACTGGAATTTTAGAGCCGTTCGTCCACTACAAAGCTAAATATAGCCTTTAGAAGGTGAAGAACCATGAATGAAGAGGATTTAAACAAATTGCTTTGCAGCAATCTATATATATATATATTTTTTTTTCTTATTAATGGCGGGTATATTTAATTTCTCTAGTGTCCGATGAAAAAAATAGAACAAAATAATAATAATAATAACAGAATATTCAAACAGATAATTGGTTTTGATCAGCACCGAAAACTGGGGAATTCAAAGTTATTTTTTTCAAAACGCTCTACAAAAAAAAATGTCCTCTTATATCCTCTTAGAAATTAATATTAATCGGTCATCAATGGACTGTAGAAATAACCTGAAAAGGAATTAGCTGCGTAAACCTGCGAACTTTGTACTTAGAGCCCAAACAAATCGAGAAAAATCCATTATAACATGCCTGAGTAAGCAAACAAGCGAGAGAGGTTTGAAAACACTTTTAAGCGTTTTTTGGCGTTTTCGCCCCACAGTGCAGGGGGGATCAGCTGACCCTTTGACCCTCCCCTGAATCCGCCCATGGCGCCAGTGCATTTTTTTTTTGGTGTCGGCACCAAGTTTTCCTAACCGCTCAGCTGTACGGAATAACAAGTTTTTGAAACTCTACTGAGATCTATTTTGCTCCCATCAATATTTTAAGACAATTCAAAAAATTTCAAAAGTCACAGTAGCAAATTTATATGTTCTTCTTTTTGTTACAGGACTTGATTAAATTGGACAAAGTAGATTCTTTAGGAAATTCTATGACCCTTATATTCCCTTTTGTACACATTTAGTTTGTAAATGACATAAAAAATATAATGACACATTATATCTGAAAAAAGTATGTTGTGATAGGTAAGACATGTTTTCATGTCAGACCATTTTTCCTCGCTGAGCCTCGGGCATCAGGTTATATCACACTACTAGTCAATTCATCGGGGTTGCCCGTCCTCTAACAGCGATGACGCACTCCATCAAATGCTACAAAACAGAGTCTACCTAAAAACAAGACCCCACCAGAAAAAGAGGCAAGGCCCTACCCAAAACAACGTCCCATTTCAATGCAGTAGCCCCTCGTTATATCGCTCATTCGAATATATCGCTCTTTTTTTCTGTCTCCCGAAATATTAAAGCCTAAAATAAGAAAAAAAAACTTTGCTTTAAGTTTGAAACCATTTCTGAAAACATATGGTACTGCACAGAGAAGGTCTCTTTCTTCTCTATTTTTGTCAATGAACAAAGGGAAGCAATTCTTCTGAATTCGCTGGAAAAGCAGCAGCAATTCCTGTCACCCAAATGTACATACCCGCACAGTATATTTCAGTTTAAGATGGTCTGTAAACTACTTGACATTTTCTTTTGTATTGATACATTGCCTTTACAAGGAGTGAGAGACATCAAGCGTCATAGTAGCCCATGTAGAAGAGAACATACGAACTTCTTTTAGTACAGAAAAGATTTGTACTTGGTTGCACAAACCAGGATTTGCATCAACGAAGGGAATAATGATCTGGACGGGCGAAATAGTTTCCTGGAAACAATCTGGTTTCTTTTACTTTTCACATCCTTTCTACAGCAAGTAAAACGAATTAGAAAACCTACTCGGAATAAGAGGGTATTGGAATGCTCATTCTTATCTCGCGGTAGCTCAGAACGATCGTCTTTATTCGCCATTTGATGATTTTAACTTTCTGACGGTGAAAATTTACTTAAATTTCACCTCTTGCTTAAATTTCAATAGGTGTGATATACCCACATCGAAACCATTAGAAACTAATGTCAAAAAGAACGAATGCCAATTTACTTGTGTATTAGACATAACTATTTTTAATGCCGTTATACCGCGCTTTCGGATATATCGCTCTTTTTCTTTGTGCCCCGAAAAGCGCGATATAACGAGGGGTTACTGTAGCTCGCTCTGCGTCATGATCCCATCCCCCTCACGCCTCGTTGGCACCCCCATACTCTTAAAAAAAGAAAATACACGCAAAAAATCTTAACATACGTGCAATATGTACCTAGAAGAACAATGGGGAAGAAAAAAAAAAACTGCACGAAAATACACCAAAACGAAGGGTTCCAGAAATAGCGAAGATTTTTTCAAGGGGGAGAAAAAATAACTTCGTGTGAAATACGCATGACAAGTACATCATAATTTGAAATAATCGCTCAATTTGGAACAGGACTCCTGTAATTTATTTCCCGGGATCTCGGGGCGAAAAAAAAAAAAAAAAGAAAGAAAGCCAACTCGGAAGGTCTCGGAAGCAAGAGATGCTCTTGCCGAAAGTGCCCACAATGCCCCAGAGAGGAGATAAGAGGTGAGGTGACAAAGTGCGAGAAAATGCAAATCCAGGACACGTCGGAAGAAAAACGAGGACAACTTTCAAAAGACTGAGATAAGAAGCATAAATTCCCAGCTATATTTTTCTTTACGAGCGCACCTGCGTTATCGCGTTTTTTGGCGGGAAAACAAGAAGTTGATATCAGGACTCTTCTTGAGGTTGGAACCAGAGTTCGAAAGGTATGCTGGAGAATCTAACTATTAAAAGCTACTAGTTATGTAAAAAAAAATAGAGGCTACTGTTATTAGGCCAAGAACTTAAGGGTATATTCAGCTCAACTGCTATTTAATCAGTTCAACTGCAACCCAGGTAGATTCAGTTTAACTGCTATTAAATGCAATAATATAATAAAGTGTAATTTGAAAACTTTTTATTATCAGTATAAGGTCAATGCAATTAGAAATAAACTTTTGTGAACTCTAGAAACTACACGGCAAAGAAAAGAAGAAGGAAAAAAAAAACATATGCAATAGTACAAGGCAATCCCTAGAAAACTGTACTACCATAAAGGTTTCTACAAACGATACAGTCTTCTTTTGAGAAACTGTATACTAGAAAAGTTTCTGGATCCCCAGTTTCCAGACTTTTCAAGTAGTACTGTCTTTTTTTTAAGTGTACCTTTTGCCTGTTCTTTTTTAAGGCTTAAATGTGTAAACTTTTACATGTGAGATAAAAATACTATTAAAAACAGGTTAGCAGGCTTATTAGCAAAAAAAAAGGGGGTGGGTGGAGTAGTTTGACGGAGTGCAAACATTTGAAAGAAAAATTTAGATTATATTATAAAATTCCAAATTTTCCATTTTTCGTCTGGTTGTGTGACTTAAAATACAAAAAAGGACTCCATCATTTATCTGTTTAGTAAACAAATAAATGACGTTTAGTTCATAATTATTTTTACTAATAATAAAGCTGAAAGTCTTCTCTCTCTCTCTCTGTCAGGATCTCTGTGACGCGCATAGCGCCTAGACCGTTCGTCTGATTTTCATGAAATTTGGCACAGAATTAGTTTGTAGCATGGGGGTGTGCACCTCGAAACGATTTTTCAAAAATTCGAAAATTTTTCGATTTTGTTCTTTTTTTATTCAAATTTTAAGAAAATTTTCCCGAGCAAAATTATCATAAGATGGACGAGTAAATTACCAAGTTATGATAACATGGAACCGTAACATGGGCGAGCCAATCGGCGAGAAATTCATCATACATTATTTGTAAATATACAGGCGAACCAAAAGACCTTTTAATTTTCTACTACGGGCAAAGCCGTGCGGGTGCCACTAGTAATACAATAAAGTTCAAAAATAAAAATAAGTAGAAAAGACTACGGACAGAACTGTGAAAAATAATACGATAAACTACGCGAGCACACATAAAGTGGTAGCAAGAATAATTAACAAAAATAGTCACAACGTACCTTTTAAGATTAAATCTAATAGAAGAAACCCCTATCGCATCGAAGAATTTTCAAATAACATCAACATTTTCGTTTCTCTGCAAAAGAAAAAAAAATGGCTTTTATTAGTTATATTTTTGATATAAGCAAAATAAGTAAATTACTAGAATTCATACCATTAGATACCGTTTGCATTTTGAAAGATTTTTTCGATGACAAAATGTCCTCATATTTTACAACAGACGGTAACTCAAGAAAATTACATTCCATATTTCACAATTCTGCATCTTTGCATTGTAGATTTCACAGCACTTAGGAATGCTCCTCGCCATATTAAAGGCATTGAAAATGACCCCCAAATTTCAAATATTAATTCATTTTATAATAGGAATCAACTGAATTGAAAACTGAAAATACCAAAGCATGAAGTATTTCTTACTTTCACTACATTTAAACAATAGGTAAGCGTGTTTTAGCTCTCTAATAAGCCTGAACCTTATATGTGAATGTGGCACCTACTTCGAATAGTGATACTCCTTATTTTATTTTAAAAATATTCTCACAAAACCTTTTTACTTCCTTTCACAAAAAAGGAAGTATTGTATTCGTGAAAAAATTTTCACTCAAAATTCGCCCTTAATTTCCATTTTGCTTACCCCCGAATTAATGTTTAGTTTTTTTTTCAACCCGACCACACGCGGATAAGTGCCTAAGAACGTACAAACACTTGAAATATCCATTTTGACATTCCCCAAGTTAATTACAACGACTTTTCTCGTGACGTCCGTATGGACGTACAGTGGCTCTCAAAAGTGTTCGTACACCTTGAAATTTTGTAGTAAAACCAGAATAACGCAAAACTGAATTCGAATATGAAACCCATTTTTTTTCACACCATTTCTATGCCATTCTGAATAAAACCCAGTAGTTTTTTTCAAAATATTGTCAGATTTTATTTTTGAAATTTGTCAAAAAACGAAGAGACAGAGGAAAAATACGTCACAAAAGTCATCGTACACTGAAATAGTCTCAAATAAATTCATAATTAAAATTATCATATGTGGTTTTTTTATTATTTTTGCATTGTAATGGTACTGTAAAGTCATTTGCCTTTAATTTTTTGTGTATTTATTCCCTAATATTCTGCTTTTTATTTTAAAATGGCAGGTATGCGTAGAAAACAACAAACACGATTCGAAATTTGATTTTTTTTCCCCTCACAGTAGCCGTAAATTGGTTTGAAATGTCTCTAAATTGGTTTATTTATACCATTCTATAGTGAAGTGCTTGATAAAATGCTTCAAAGACAAGAATTGGATCGAAACAAGGTAAGAAAAGGTCAACTGGCAAAGTTAACAAAGCGTGATCGGAGGTTTTCAGTTTAAAAAAATATGAAAAATACACATTACAGAACTGAAAAAGTTTCTGCAGAATTGAAAGAAACATTTTACGTTTAATTTTTACCTAAAATTGTTCGCCAAAATCTCTGATTAGCTAGATTAAATGGGACCTCTTCTCGCAGAAGTTTTCTTGTTCGTGCGAAAAATAGTAAACTTACGCTTTCCGTCGTAAAATCAATGATAAATAAGCTCAAAACGTTTTGGAACAACTTCTTACTTATAGATGAAAGTAAATTCAACATTTTGGGTTAAATTGTTGTATAATTGTAAATGGAAGAAAAAAATTACGAGTTTAATCTTAAGACTTTAGTTGGATCAGTTAATCAGGACGGTGAAGGTATTCTTGTGTGAGGGTGCATCTCAGCATCAGGATTTGGAAATTTGGAATTTTTTGATGAAATAATGAATTATGCTGTTCATTTAAATATTTTTAAAATACAATTTTAAACTATTAGCCCAAAATTTGGTAATCGGAAAAAAACTTTGTTTTTTATCAAGATAACGATAAGAACCATACGTTCGCGTTTGGTGCTTCAAAATTTGTCCTTAAGCTTAGAAATATCTCCTTAATCGCTAGATATCAACTTAATGGAACATATTTGGAGATCTCTGGTGGCTAGATTACGAAAATACACCATTGAAACGAAAAGTGAACTAGAAACAGTAAGACTCGTAGTGCGGCTGAACACTTATACTCAGAAATTGCACAAAAAAAAGTAAGAAAAAACAATGAAATCTATTCCCAGACGTTTAAAAGCTGTTGTTGTTACTGCATGATATTCTACTAAATAATAACTTAGTAAAATATTAGATTATTTACTAATTTTTTGACATTTTTTCTAAGTGTACGAAGACTTTTGTGAGATAAAACTTCCGGCACTTTTTGGTTTTTGATTTTTTTAAAATTAAGTTTTAATGTTTTATTAAAAATTTTCATGCAGTTTTGTTAAAAATAGATCATAGATCTTATAATAAAATATCTATTCCGAAATATTAATTCTAACCAATGGATAAGAGCCTATTTCATTGAAAGTCGTAGGTGTACGAACACTTTTGGGAGCCACTGTATGTATGTGCGTATGTACGTCGTATAACTCAAGAACAGTATGTCCTAGAAAGTTGAAATTTGGTACGTAGACTCCTAATGAAGTCTAATTGTGCACCTCCCCTTTTGGTTGCATTCGGATGTTCCTAAGGGGGTCTTTTGCCCCTTTTGGGGGGGAAATCATTGTTGATTTCGATGTATACTCAAGTGGTGTTATAATTTGGCGGACACTTGGCGATATGTCGCCAGTCTTTTGACGCCAAGTTGGCGACAAATTTGGCGATTTTTTTTTTTAAATCTCTTTTCAAGTTGGCCACTGGTGGTGATATTTAGAGAGTAAACTATTGAATCACATTAAAATTGTCAATAATGGGAAAATGATATTAAAATTGGAGTAAAAGGAAATCATGTGATGCACACATCAGCTCGTTTATTTCCTGTCCAATGACAATATTCAGTCATTGATAAAGCTTATATGAGCCACTAGAACAAGAAAGGTCCTTAAATTGCATTAAGGACATCCATTACCTTATTACCGCCCAAATGGTGCTATTTGCCTCAGGATAAGTAATCAAGTCATGATTTTAATTGTTTAATAAACGGTTTTCATTGAGGTAAGAACATAATTTCTAATTTTTCCATCTTTACATATTACGTGCACTTTAAAATTAGTTCCAAACAAAATATATACCTTAAAATTTGAAAAATAACTCATTCTGAAGACACTTATTTCAGTCTTCAAAACCTATTTTCGAAGTTTTAAATCGCCTGACTTCTGTGTAAAAATTCATATAAAATTAAAACGTAATGGAGCCAGCTCCCGTGATAATTAAGTCCACGCTCATCACACATAATTTGAGTACTTTCAATTTATCGCACATGAGCAAATGACCCTTTTAAAATTATGAAATTTATCTTGTTATACAGCATGGCAGTTTCATCAAAATCAAGTAAATAACATGAAACTCACTTAGTAATTTCTCTCAAGAACGTCAGATCCTATAAAGTCGTTAAATGTTAGAATACTATTATCGAACGCCATGAATATTCCGTTCTTTTACCTTCGAATTTTAAAAATAATTTCCACGTTCAGATAAACTAGTTTAGAATATTTAACGTAAGTCTAACGAAGATAAATTGGACTTTTGCTTCAGAAAGTGTTCTTGTCGAAAAATTAGAGAAATATTTGAATATTGTTAGAAAGAACTTTTAACAGTTGATTTGGCTTAAAACGAGCTGTGTGCATCACATGACTTCCTTTTACTCCAATTTAATGTCATTTCCCCATTATTGGCAATTTTTCATGTGATTCAATTGTTTACTCTCTAATTATCACCAATAGTCGCCAGATTGAAACCAAATTTAAAATATAAGAAAAAAAATCCGCCAAATTTTTCGCCAAGTTGGCGACAAAACTTGGCGACCAAAAGACTGGCCTTATATCGTCAAGTGTCCGACAAATTATAACACCACTTGAGTTTACATCGAAATTAACAATGATTCCCCCCCCCTAAAAAGGGGCAAAAAAAACCCTTAGGAACATCCGAATGCAACGAAAAGGGAAGGTGCACAACTAGGTCCCACTAGGAGTCTACGTACCAAATTTCAACTTTCTAGGACATACCGTTTTTGAGTTATGCGAGATACATACACACATACGCACATACGGACGTCACGAGAAAGTTCGTTGTAATTAACTCGGGGGTGGTCAAAAAGGATATTTCGGGGGTCTGTAGGTTCTGTAGGCATATATCCACGTGTAGTCGGGTAGGCAAAAAAACTCAACATTCATTCGGGGGTGAGAAAAATGGAAATTAAGGCCGATTTTGACTGAAAATTTCTTTGCGAATAAATTACTTCCTTTTTTGTAAAAGGAAGTAAAAATACAGAGAGAAACGTGAACATAGCATGCACAAGTCTCCCACATGAAGGGAGTTAAACTTATCCCAACAAAAGGGTCAGGGAGGGAAGAAAATTGGGATTAAAGCTCATTTTTGCATATCTACTGACAAAAATGGAAAGGTGCGATCTGGCAAGGGAAGGAAACCAGGGGCCCATCCTTTGAGAGGGCCCGGCTCGGAATCGGAGTTGTATAGATTCGACAAGTTTTATGGGGAGAGGGGGACCTGGCGACCAAATTGACAAGGGGCAAACCTTAGGTTTCGGAGGCCCTGAGGGAGCACCTCAATAAATGTGGGATTCGTGAGCATGCAATAACTAAAACGAGAAAGAAGGAACACCAGACACAGAATGATAAAGAAAATAAAACTAAATGTTAAACATAACGTGGTTAAAAAACGAAATTTTGTGGTCAACTTAACAAAATTTGAACATGAAAATGATGCATTTTTGAGAAAGTTCCCTAAAGAAAAAATAAACTATTTATTCCGGTGAACAAACAATTTACTAAACTGTTCGTATATTACTTGCTCTTGCTAAATATTACTGTATTGCTGACTAATTAAAATTTATCTAATCGTACAAAGAGTTTTTTAAAGGCGTATGGCAACTGGAGTTCACACAGACGAAAAACAGAAAAGCATTGGTTCTTAAAATTATATCAACAGATAACGATTACAAATGGGTGGATGAGATTGAACATTTTCAACTCGGGTATAATCAACATTTTACCACATATTCATGTTTTGTTGCATGCAGTTGCAACAAATTGAAGTACTAGAAGCAAAGAGGTGTAAAATGCCAAAGTCCAAAATTTAGAGATAACTATTACAAATGTTAGGAGAAACGGATCTGTTTTGAGGCAAGAAAGAGACGGTAATAGTATCCCTGGTAATTGACGGTAAATGGCATTATTGAGAAAAAAATATTTCAATGAAAGTCTAACAGCGGTTTGCACTTTGCACGAGTTTTACTCGAAATTTTAAAACGTCCACGAACATTCTTTTGTTTTTCACTGCCTCAATAAATCAATAGAGCACAACCTACATTTTTAAGACTTTCAGTAGTCAGAAATAAGAAACAAGCAACCAATGGGGTCGTTTCCAAAATTTTAAAAGTGTTTTTTTCTGAAAGAGCATGCTTAAAAACATAGGATCTGACCATTT
Source organism: Uloborus diversus (assembly GCF_026930045.1). NCBI lineage: Eukaryota > Metazoa > Arthropoda > Arachnida > Araneae > Uloboridae > Uloborus > Uloborus diversus. The sequence goes on from NW_026559002.1 coordinate 41,191, forward strand.
TTTAAATAATTTATTTAAGTTTAATATTGAAAAAAATCACTTAAATCGGTGAGCTTTCATTGTTTACACTTCTGTCGTGTGACATCACAAATGATGAAATGCCATTCAATGTTGCCATTCGCAGAACAAAATATTTAATTCGCATCTTTACGCACGTGCATTGGCAACGATATGGTTGATAGCAAGCTGCTTGATTATCATAACGTGGAAACGTAGTAGAAAGATGCGGCAAAGTGCATCATTTGTGACGTCATCAAGACCACTCTTTGTTTGAAAAATGGGACATTTTAAAAAAATTAATTTAAAAAAAACTGTTTTGAAAATGAAAGTATTTTTTGTGTCCATGTTTTTTTTTGAGCAATCACGATTGCTTATTGCTTTCATTTGACTGTTTTTGGCGTCCTTCGATTTTATTTTCCCACCAGCACCCTCCGCATCATCACCGTCGACCGGCTCCTGACGATGCTGCTCCTATAGCGAAAACCGCCTCCAGGTTGCATCCATATCCTACACACAAGCGCATACATACACAATTACACACACACGCACACACACACACACACACACACACACACAACCACACACTACCACACACAAACACATACACAAGCACATACATACAGACACCTACACATACACACACAAAAACATACACACAAACGCACACACACAAACATATACATACAGACACCTACACAAAACTACCCACACACTTATGCCAGCAGACAGGCACAAACACACATGCCTGCACACACATACACATTCCCCCTACACACAAACACACATACCCCCCACAAACACACACGCCTACATATACACACTCGTGATTGCGGAAAACATAATTTGAATTTTTTTTTTTTTTTTTTGCTCATTCTATCCATTTTAATGACTAAAAGTAGTACTTTTGACCGAAGGAAAGCACTCCATCCTTGCAGTTCTTAAGTTGTCCAAAACGGAAGGTATAAATCAAATTAAACACAAAGCATCCGTTGAGGAAGCTGAAAGAGATCTCGTCTCGGAACCAAAAAGAAGCATTGAAAATTTACACTCCAAGAACTGGAAGATGCGCAATAAATCTGCAAAAGAACCGCACCAGCTGCTATTTAAAACCAAAAGTTTGGGGCCGAGACACTTTCCGACTTAAAGGACAGTGTGGGAGAGATCTTGTTTTCGGAGCACTTAACCGAGAAGGCGCCTCAAAGTTAATGAAGGGCCATCGGCAACGGATGAGAGAGTTTTGTCTACCTGGAGTGTACTTCGGAGGGAGGTGTCCAAGATGTGGACCGACATTTGTCAAGGAGATGAATTGTAAATGGGAGAGGGAGGCCATCAATTGAGGCTGGACAGCTGGAGGAGGATGCATGGGATGAAGAATGGGATTTCGTCTGCGGATGAGAGTCTTTACTGTCAATGCTGTTGAATAGTTAGAGTTTCACATGATCACTGGGCAACTAGAAGGATTATGGCTTAGAAGAATGATCCCCCTCCTCCTTCGCAAAAAAAAAAAAATAAAATAAAATAAAATAAAAAATAAAAATAAAAAAAAATAAAATAATTTGAATTTTGTCATCTTGAATTCAATTTATGTTTTTCGCAATCACGAGTGTGTGTGTATGTAGGCGTGTGTGTTTGTGTGTGGGGGGAATGTGTGTTTGTGTGTAGGGGGTATGTGTGTGTGTAGGCATGTGTGTTCGTGTCTGTGTGCTGGCATAAGTGTGTGGGTAGCTGTGTGTATGAATGTGTGTGTGTGGGGGGGGTATGTGTATGTAGGCATATGTGTATGTGTTTGTGTGTAGGTGTATGTATGTGTATGTGTTTGTGTGTGTATGTGTGCGTGTGTAGTTGTGTATGTATGTACGCGCGTGTGTGTAGGACATGGACGCAACCTGGAGACGGCTTTCGCTAGAGGAGCAGCATCGTGAGGAGCCCGCCGACGGTGATGGTGCGGAGGGTGGCAGTGGGAAAATAAAATCAAAGGACATCAAAATAGTCAAGTGAGAACAATAAGCAATCGTGATTGCTCAATAAAATAATTTGAATTTTGTCATCTTGAATTCAAATTATGTTTTTCGCAATCACGAGTGTGTATGTAGACGTGTGTGTTTGTGTGTTTGGGGGTATGTGTGTTTGTGTGTAGGGGGAATGTATATGTGTGTGTGTAGGCATGTGTGTTTGTGTCTGTGTGCAGGCATGGGTGTGCGGGTAGTTGTGTGTAGGCGCAGGTGTCTGTATGTGTTTGTGTGTATGTGTTCGTGTGTGTATGTGTTTGTGTATGTGTGTAGGTGTGTAGGTGTATGTATGTGTGTGTGTGTAGGTGTACGTATTTGTGTAGGTGTAGGATATTGACGCAACCTGGAGACGGTTTTCGCTAGAGGAGCAGCATAGTGAGGAGCCGGTCGACGGTGATGCTGCAGAGGGTGCTGGAGGGAAAATAAAATGATAGCACATCAAAACAGTCAAATGAAAGCAATAAGCAATCGTGATTGCTCAAAAAAAAAAAAAAGTTGCACAAGTTGACGTTTTGGAATCTTTTTTTTACCGTTACTATCATTTTTAGATGCAAATGGAGATTTGGCGTAGTCATCTTTAGCTATTATACTTATTTTTTGACGCAGAGAGTTTAAAATTTGTCTATCTTAGAGTTAGCTCTAAAAAGTAAACATTCCCTAATGTATTCTCGAATGGAGGAATGTTTCGGTTTCGTATTATCAGCCGTAAAAACAGACAGGACAGTTTTCCGAATAATTAGGTTCTTCGGTTATTGGAGTTCGGAAATATAATGTATAAAGATTTTCTTTAAAAAGTATTTTTATATTTTAAGTACATTTTAGCGAATGTTTGCTTGTTTTAAAAATAGGTCTCATCCATTTCCCATTTTAATCACATTGTGCTAACATTTTCACAAAATGTTAACACAAATATTAAAAGCTACAGAATTGACAGCCAGCGTGGTTTACCTTGCTATTCAAAAAGTTTATTTTTCTGTCTGACATTCAGTTTTCAAATTCAGGAATATCTATTCCAGATCGACCATGATCATTTTATTTTCCTAGTCACAATACAACAAACGATGTTGATATTGCCCCTTTTCTATCCACTAGAAATTCAACTGGCAATCACGCATGATGAAAGAGAGCGATGTGCAAATATGAAGAAACGCGAATCCTATTATAAGAAACGGCGTAATTTCAGAAAAACGGTCGAAAAATACTGTCCTTGGGTGGGGGGAAAGAGGAAGATAGACGTGTAGAAATTTATTTTACTTCTGGGGGAAAATCAGATAAGGAAATTATCAACAGAGATTCACCAGAAAAAAAAAATGCAAACATGACAAATGATTGCAGCAACAAAGTTCAACAGTAACAGAAATCAATTGCTGCACAAACCACCTTACGAAGGCTCCTTATACGAGGGGGGATCCAAAAATAACCGGATTTTTGTTCTAAAATATTTATTCATTAGTTTATTCACAAAATTTCTTTAGTCTCCTTCAAAGTGTTCACCCTTAGATGCAATACACTTGTTAATTCTTTTTTTTTTTACTGTTAGAAGCTCTCCCTGGAACTCTTTAACTTTGACCATGTCCAGTGCCCGTTGCGAAGCCGTTTTTACAGCCTCTATATCATCAAAACGCTTCACTTTCAGATTTTTTTTCATCCTCGGGAACAGAAAAAGATCACAGGGGGCTAGGTCTGGCGAATACAGGGGGCAAAGAACGACTGGCCACCCCTGAGAAGACAATTAGCTGTTAATAGTGAAGGTTGTGTGTACGGGAGCGTTATCATGGGTGAAGGAACCATAATTCCGATCGCCCTAGCGTGCTCTAATTCACTCTTGTTTCTCCTTAAGTTTCGTCAATCGTAAAACGAAGACTCTCGTTGACTTTTCGGCAGATTTTTTCAACGTTTTCATCATTTAGAGACGTTGAAGGGCGCTCAGAGCGAGCATGATCTTCAACATTCATACTACCGCGTTTAAAGCGCCCAAACCATTCGAAAACTTGTGTCTACGGCTCATAGCATCGGTCTTGAAAGCTTGTTGAAACATTTGGTAAGCTATTCCGTTGCCGACTTTTCAAGCAGGAGAAGCAAAATTTCAAGAGTTTACAGTTTGTTCTTTCAAACCTTCCATAATGATTTCGCTGGCGGAAAGAAACAACACCTGAGAAAATCAACCCTACGATCAAACGTTATCAATTAAACTGACGCCACTTGCACAGCTGATTTGTGAAGGTCTCTACTTGAGCCATCTAGCTGGAAAACACTCTAATACATCTAGGATTGGCATCACAACATTAGTCCGGTTTCTTTTGGGTCCCCCCTCGTATATAGTTAAATTTTGTGAGCAGCAATTATTTTTATGTTTAATTTGTTGTAATGTGGCGAAATCTGGTTTCCATTAATTTCCGCTAAAAAATTACTCCAGATCTTAAAATTTTACCTGTTGACTTTGCCTGCTATAATGCAGCACCTATAGGATTGATGATAAATATTTAAGAGATATCGTCAAGTTGGCATCATTTCTGACAGCTTCTTTTTGGCACCAAAGTTGGAGAGAAATTAACGCCAGACTTGGTGACATTTCGAACATAAACGTGTAAATAGCTTCAATGCTAATAATGAACGCAAGTATTTCAATGCTAATAATGAACGCAAATCTTTCAATGCTAATAATGAACGCAAGTATTTCCAATGCTAATAATGAACGCACGTCTTTCAATGCTAATAATGAACGCAAGTATTTCCAATGCTAATAATGAACGCAAGTATTTCCAATGCTAATAATGAACGCACGTCTTTCAATGCTAATAATGAAGGCAAGTCTTTCAATGCTAATAATGAACGCAAGTCTTTCAATGCTAATAATGAACGCAAATATTTCAATGCTAATAATGAACGCAAATATTTCAATACTATTAATGAACGCAAGTATTTCAATGCTATTAATGAACGCATATCCTCTGTAACTTCTAGAAAATAATGGAATTTTTCTGAATGGAAAATACTAGAATGTACCTGAATGGAAAATGATAGAAGTTTATTCAACGATTTATAAAGGCAATCAGCGGCAATCAGTCAACTCTGCTTTTTGACTCGGTTGAGAGCTATTTGCTGCGTCAATGTGAAGCCTTATTAGCTGTGATTTTGACTCAGCTTTTTGCGCACTGGCATGGAGTTACGAGTCGACCGTCGAATTTACAGTGTTTGATGATATTTGCCTAATTGCTATGGATATTTTAGCAATTGTTAACGACTCACTAGTACATATTTGAAATTTTCTGTGTTTCGCAAGAACTATGTCGTCATTTAAGGAATTTCTTGAAGTGTTTCGGACTTGTAACATTATTAGACCCTTGTGTCTCTGCACAAACTTCAAGAAGAGCATAGACTTACCTTTATATAATACTAGTGGTACCCGCACGGCTTCGCCCGTAGTAGAGAATTAAAAGGTCATTTGGCTCGCCTGTATATTTACAAATAATGGATGATGAATTTCTAGCCAATTAGCTATATTCATTTGCTTGCCCAATGTTACCGTTCCACGGTATGATAATTTCGTAATTTACTCGTTCACGTTATGTTAATTTGCTCGATAATATTCTTAAAATTGGAATAGAAAAAGAACAAAATCGAATTTTTGAAACATCGCTTCGAGGTGCACACCCCCATGCTACAAACTAATTTTGTACCAAATTTCATGAAAATTGGCCGAACGATCTAGGAGCTATGCGCATCACAGAGAACCTGTCAGACAGACAAAGATCCAGACAGAGATACTTTCAGCTTTATTATTAGTAACTAGTGGTGGCAGCACGGCTTTGCCCGTAACAGAAAAAATTAAAAGGTCTTTTGGCTCGCCTGTATATTTACAAATAATGTATGGTGAATTTTCTCGCCAATTAGCTTGTACCCATGTTACGGTTCCACGTTATGATAATTTCGTATCTCGCCAATTGGCTTGTACCCATATTACGGTTGCACGTTATGATAATTTCGTAGTTTACTCGTCCATCTTATGATATTTTTGTTCTATATAAAATCGGAATAGAAAAAGAACCACATCGAATTTTCGAAATATCGCTTCGAGGTGCACACCCCCATGCTACAAACTAACTTTTTGCCAAATTTCATGAAAATCGGTCGAACGGTCTAGGCGCTATGCGCGTCACAGAGATCCAGACATCCTCCGGACAGAGAGACTTTCAGCTTTATTATTGGTAAAGAAGAAGACAATCAAATTTTAAGCATTTTTAGAAACAATGAAACATTTAACTTTTCTTAGCAGAGTAACGGACGTCTTTCATACGATACGTTCGTTACTGATCCAAAAAATATCGTTTGAACACTGTTTCGGAAATTCTTCAACATTTAATTGTATTATACAGAAGTGGAGCTCATGTCCTTCATAAAGTTCCTGCAATGAAACAAGAATGCAACATATTTGGAGTCTTTACAGTCAGGGGCAATCAAGAATTTTTTTCTCGATACCTATTTTTGTGAAAGTACTGTATCAATAATCTATTTTTGTGAAAGTTTTTTTTATTAGCGTTGTGTTTAAGATCTTTCAAAGGCACATTCTACTTTTTGTTAAGAAAATTAGAGCAGTTCAAATGTCGTTTACTATTATTTCTAATGTTTTTTTTGTGGGGGGAGGGGGGGGCTAAGAGGTAGGGAAATTGCCATTGTATCTCAGCTCAATAGGCTTTGTACTGTGTACAGTTCAGGAAATTATCGTCCCTCAAAACTGATGCTACGTTGCGTAAATACAATTTGGCGAAAAACAGCTAAAAATGAGTTTAATACTATGAAAAAGTTGTTACCTAAGCGATTGTTCATATAAATCATCTTAGCATTTCATTTTATGAGTAAACTGTGTTTTGAACAGAAAAACAAGTTTTCTATTTTAGAATACAGATTTTTGTAAAATTTTCGATTTTTTTAATATTGTTTCTAGAATGAGCCAATTTTCAAAGTTAGTTTTGTGAAGCTGCTGATTTTATAACTTGATTTTTGTGAAAGTACCGATTTTAAAATAAGATTTTTGTGAAGGTACCGAAAAACAGTAGTAAAATCAGCCTGAATTGGGCCCTGAAGTGTTTTTGTGAAACTGATGAATCTATTAAAACGATATCGCCGAGCAGTGTCTCTTGCTCAGTGGGTTGAAAAACTGTCTGCTTGGACAATAAGCAAAATTTTCAAGTGTCTGCTTGATAAGTCTCTCGGATCTTGTAAACCGAATTTCTTTTAAGAACCAAGTTTTTTTTTACTGGAATAGAAAAATTTCCCTAATACAGCATCGAAAATAACTTACGAATTTGAAAAAGAAAGCTTTCTAAACAGCTACTTGAAGAAACATTAAGAAATAAAAATATTTTAAAGATTGACTTAGATTGTGTTTCAAGCATTAAAAATCTGAGCAATGTTTCAACAAGGAAGAACTTCAAATACTTAACATTGACACCAATATCTTTTCCCTTGAATTTCGAAATACCATTTTCCTCCTTTGATCTAGTCATTTTGTTTGTTTAACATATTTTTATCTAATCGTTGCCTTTTACTGATCATTCTATCTTCTTCAAAAGTGTCTAGTTTCTGTTTAAGAATACTTAACAGTTATCTGTTGAAGAAAATAAACAATTTTGTTCCATAAAAGCTGCATTAAGGGGGGGGGGGGGAACTCAAGCGGATCGAACCGTTTATAATACAAATTGTGAGGAGAAGCATAGAGAGTTAAAGAATACTGATAAGTGATATTATAATGCTAGGGGGGAGTTCGCCTTAATGATCTTTGTGACGAACTCTCATCAGTATCAAGTTCAGGATTACAGAGAAACATAGACCGAATTAGCTATTTATTCTGTTAATTTGCTTTTGCCTTAGGAAGAATTTATTTTTACTTTCTTCTATATCTAATATATAGAAGAAAGTATTGGATTCGTGCAAATTTTCGAATTTCGAAGGATTCGAACGTTTTAAGGTGTGCCGAGTCCATTTCGACTATTTTTGGAAAATGTCTGTCTGTCTGTGTGTATGGGTATGTGTGTCACGTCTATGTGTGACCAGTTTTTTGAGACCGCTCTACAGCGAAAACTACCGCATGAAATCGAACGAAATTTGGTACATATGTGCCCCTATGTGAACTTGTGCCCATTGATTTTTGGCGCGAATTCCTCCAAGGGGAGTGGAGCAATGGGACGTTTTTTGAGTTTTGCGTGACTGCTATCCCCCAGGAAGTAACTGGCGGAATCAGATAAAATTTGGTCCATATGTTGTCCCTAACAGGTACAGATCCTGATTCAATTTTGGTGTCAATAGCTCAAACGAGGGTTGAGCTATAGAACGTTTTTTGCCGTCAATTGTGACTGCTGTATCTCAATAAATAATGAACGTAATCAAACAAAAATTTCTCGACAAGTAGCCCTTAGAGGGTATAAGAAATGATTATATTTTGGTGTCAACAGCTAAAAAGGGGGTGGCGCAATCGAACGTTCTTTTTTTTCCATTGTGAGTGCCCTATCTCAAGAAGTAATGCTACGTTCTGGATGAAATTTGGAATAAATATGAATCCATATGTAAACAGGCGTTGGTTTAATTTTGGCACCAATCGCTCCATGGGGGGCTGATTTTTGTTTTGTGTGAATAAAAATAGCTTTTTAATTGCAACAATAAGAAAGATAAATCGTAACAGACTGTCGTCTGCGTTCAGATCGTGCTTTTAATTGCATAGAAATGATCCGAAATATCTCAATGATTTAATATTTTTAACTGTTGCCATCTTGTGTCTGTTAACAGATGAATGTTTGTAATTATTTTAAGCAAGGCTTTTAAAATAAGTTTCAATTTTCATTCTTTGCTTTGCTTTTGAGATAAATCAGGAATTGGGATGGTCATCAAGTTTTGGCATGTGTAATTTTGTTTTCGTTGGGAATATTGCTTCCTCGTTAAGCATGGGGAGGGATCAGAATTATAAGAAAGATATAGAAAAAAGTTTCGTGATGGCCACAACATACTAGTTTATTTATTTATTTTAAATTAATAATCATACTTTATGTAGATAAATTCAGGATGTCAAATGAAAATGCATTTACAGTTCACAAAAGACACAAAGTAGACGAACATTTTCTGCAATAAAAATAATCATTACTGTAAACGAGCTGATGGTGTGCATCACATGACTTCCTTTTACTCAAATTTAATGTCATTTCCCCATTACTGGCAATTTTAATGTGATTCAATAGTTTCCTCTCTAAATATCACCAACAGTGGACAAATTGAAATCAAATTTAAAAACAAAAATCGCCAACTTTGTCGCCAAGTTGGCGACAAAACTTGGCGGAAAAACACTGGCGATATATCGCCAAGTCTTCGCCAAATTATAACACCACTCGGGTTTACATCGAATTAACAATGATTTCCCCCCCAAAAAGGGGCAAAAGACCCCTTTAGAAACACCTGAATGTAGCCAAAAGGGGAGGTGCACAACTAGACCTCACTAGGAGTCTAGGTATCAAATTTCAACTTTCTAGGACGTACACCGTTCTTGAGTTACGCGAGATACATACACACATACGCATATACATAAAGTATATACAGACGTCAGGAGAAAACTCGTTGTAATTAACTCGGCAGTCGTGAAAATGGATATTTTGCGTGTCTATACGTTCTTAGGCCTTTATCCACGTGTGGTAGAGTCGAAAAAAAGACTCAACATTCATTCGGGGGTGAGTAAAATGGAAATTAAGGTCGATTTTTTTAGTGAAATTTTTTTCGCGAATACAATACTACCTTTATTGTAAAAGGAAGTAAAAAGTTTAACTAACTATTCGGTATTCTGCCGAATATTCGGTTAGAATGTTAACCGAATATTCGGTATTAGGGCAAAATACGGTATTCGGCGCATCTCTAGTTTTGTAGTGACTTTGCTACACAAAGATATTAAATTCTTACCTCCAACTGAGGGGAGGGGGGGGAGTCGCAATGGACAGGAGAGCCGAAACTTCGCCGTCTCCCAACAACTTTCGCACAAAAAGCACTGAACATAACGCAATCCAGTTTCACCGAAGCACAAATTGAAAACCCATCCATATTAAACCTCGCTTTAAAAGGAAATACACAGTTTTGCACCAACCCGGGAAACAGCTCCCCATTACAATAATGTTCCGACAAATCAGGCGTCGATAATGAGTGCATCACAGAACCGCTGAAAACCAAATAAGGGGGCGCTCGCGCCATTAGGCCGCCCCGGCACAGCAAACCATCTCGGAAGAAGACCCGGCGAAGCCCGTGATCGAATGAAGTTGCCGAAACATTTAATTAAGGATGCCCACCGAATCGGCTGACTGGGTTCACAAATTCCCCCCCCCCCCCCTCCGACAACCCCCGCGAGACGATCTCCTCCGATTAAACAGGCAATTCCTCGCGCTGGATTAGTTGTGGGCAGTGAGTGGTGGAATGTATTTGACGCAGCTTATTTTTGCATATTGTTACATAGTGGCTCGAATTTATTTAGACATCAATAACACTTCTCTACAAGTTGATGGTTGTTATGGATCTATTTGTACCACCATCCTATTGGCATGACATGGTTAGCTTAAATGATGGGCCTAATTTTAAAAAATCATATTTTCGGAACTGCTACACACATTACAATAGGTGATACATCAATGTAAGGAGAAATATAACAAATATCTTTTTTTTTTTTTGAGCAATCACGATTGCTTATTGCTTTTATTTGACTGTTTTTGGCGTCCTATCATTTTATTTTCTCACCAGCACACTCTGCAGCACCACCGTCGACCGGCGCCTCACCATGGTGCTCCTCTAGCGAAAAGTCTCCATGTTGCGTCCATGTCCTACGCACACGTGCATAAATACATACATACACACACAAACACACACACCTACACACATACACACACATACGCACACAAATTCATACACACAACTACCCACACACTCATGCCTGCACACAGACACAAACACACATGCCTACACAAATACCACCTGCACACACACATACCCTCCTCACACAAATGCACACGCCTACATACACACACACACTCGTGATTGCGAAAAACATAATTTGAATTCAAAAATGACAAAATTCAAATTATTATTATTTTTTTTAATTACAAATGTTCGATGTGTAAACTTTGTTACAGGACAAATGTCTTATCTGTAATCCAGTTCGTTCCAGACACGCCATGTGATTTCTTTTCATAATGCGACTAACACAACAAACATCTTCAAGAACGCATTTTTTCAGCATTACAAAACAAAGCACTGATTTTTCCTTCTAGCTCTAATTCTTACCAATTATTTTAATAATTTTTCTACTAATATTTTTCCCCCAGTGGGGCTTTGTAAGAGGCCATTTGGCATTTACCAGACCTAGTGCGCTCCCCGACAAGGCCCCAGTCTTTCATGTGCCACCATTAAGTCGCTAATGCATGACCCATATACCATAAATCCGTTTGTGATGCCATTTTCTTAGCCCCTTTTAAACTCGATATCAACATTTTGCTTTTCACTTACTTCTTTTTTGTGTTGACCCAGTACAGATAAATGTCGACTTCTCCTGTCTCCAACTCTTCTAGCTTCCTCATAAACTTGATATCTATCGAAAGATTCTTGTTGGGTGCATAAACACTCGAAAATTAATTATCAAAAGTCTCAACAACAGCTTCAATCGAAATAATTTGAATATTTTGCTGAATATAGGAAAAAAAATTTATTTGCTCCAGGTGGGAAAATCGACAACACGACAAATTATACACGTGAAATATCCATAATGACTATTCCCGAGTTAATTACTACGAATTTTCTCGTGACGTCTGTATGTACGTATGTATGTGCGTATGTATGTCGCATAACTCAAGAACGGTAGGTCCCAGAAAGTTGAAATTTGGTACGTAGACTCCTAGTAGAGTCTATTTGTGCACCTCTCCTTTTGGCTGCATTCGGGTGTTTGTAAAGGGGTCTTTTGCCCCTTTTGGGGGGAAAATCATTGTTAATTTCCATGTAAACTCAAGTGGTATTACAATTTGGCGGATACTTGGCAATATAGCCTTTTGGTCGCCAACTTGGCGACAAATTCGGCGATTTTTTTTTTTTAAATTGTTTCAATTTGACCACTGTTGGTGATATTTAGAGAGTAAATTATTAAATCACATTAAAATTGCCAGTAATGGGGAAATGACATTAAATTGAAGTAAAAGGAAGTCATGTGATGCACACATCAGCTCGTTTACTGTAATAAAAGATAAGACTGACTATTTACGAATAATTTGCTTGTCATCCCTATTATCCGTATTTTCGTTTATCCGGATTGCCTTTGATCCCAGTTAGTCCGGATAAAGAAGATTCCAATGTGGCTTAATCAAATAAACTTGTTATGTATCAATTTTTCCAGTCTTGACTAATAATATTGCTCAATGTTTGTCTGGATATCTGTCCGGATCTCTGTCGGGATGTCTATCTATGACGCGCATAGCGCCTAAATCGTTCGGCCGATTTTCACGAAATTTGGCAAAGAATCGGTTTGTAGCATGGGGGTGTTTTCGATCGAAGCGATTTTTCGAAAATTCGAGTTTGTTCTTTTTCTATTCTAATTTTAAGAACATTTTACCGAGCAAATTATCATAACGTGGACGAGTAAATTACCAAATTATCATAACGTGAAACCGCAACATGGATAACATTACAAACTGGCGAAAAATTCATCATCCCTTATTTGTAAATATACAGGCGAACCAAATGACCTTTTAAGTTTCTACTACGGGCAAAGTCGTGCGGGTACCGCTAGTTCATAACAAAATAATAGTTACAGAACGTGTCAGCGTGTGCATAAAATATTACAATATATTACGCACGAACATTTTGGCTCCATAAAGTTTGATAGTAAAATGTGCTTCTCCTTTTTGATGTGTGATTACGAACGAATTCTCCCAACGTTTCCCATAGTATTGTGACAAAATTTAAAGCGCCGGCACGCTCTCGCAACCTGGCCATAAAATTTTAATCGGTAGTCGGTTTGTATCGATTCCTTCGCAATCGATATCGCGTGGTGGTGCCATTAATATTGCAGCAACAGAGAAAATCTCGCGCCAAACATAAATATTCAACCCTGTGTGCTAAGAAAACACCGGCGGGGTGGGAATCTTTTCCTGTGGCTACTTGTTGGGTAGCGCCTAATGCAACTTTAATATAGGAAAGTAAGAAATTAAGTTAAAAAAATGGAAAAAATTCAATTTGGTAATGAAGCTGATCTTGAATCGTATTTCGAAATAAAACTTCTTACCAAATGAACACTAGACATATATAGTTTTATAGTAGGGAAGTATTACCAATAACTGAACAGCTAACCAAAGCTGAAATTTAGGGAGATATCGCATGAATAAATTTAAGGACCAAAAGTTGGGAGGAAAAGAGATTTTTAAAATACGAATATACGTAAGGATTTCTTGAACTAAACATGTCCTCGAAAATTGAGATGACTATTATTAATTACTATTGCTACTTTTAAAGCTATAAAACCGCAACTTTTAAGTTTAGAATAAGGTTTAAAAATAGGCGTAAGATTATTTTCTTTTCTAACTTCTAAGTGATGATAGCATTTCTTGCAGTAGGTAAAAATTTAGGAAGGTCAGAAAAAAAAATCAAGTTTTTTTTTCCTGCATGTTTGAAGCGATGATATATTAGGGTTTTACTGAAATTAAAATGGAAACATCTACTTCGTTGTTCTATACGCGCTTTCTATTCTTACTCAGGGACATAATCAGTTATGACTTTGGTCTCAATTCTGTACCCAGGAGATATGATAAAACTACTTTATTGTTTTATTCATCTCCTGAACATATCTGGAAAATGTATATGTTCTTTTGATAACTCTATACTTCATAGCCAGACATTATTACTACTTTTCAGGACAGCGAAAAGACCTTCATCTGGTGCATACAAAGGCTGGGGCTTTCGCACTTTTATATCGGTAAATAACTACAAAGGATTTTTGAGCAATCACATTGCTTATTGTTCTCACTTGACGGTTTTGATGTTCCTATGATTTTATTTTCCCACCGCCACCCACTGCAGCACCACCGTCGACCGGCCTCATGATGCTGCTCCTATAGAGAAAACAGTCACCAGGTTGCGTCCATATCCTACACACACACACGCATACATACACACAACTACACACACACACACGCTTTCACACACATGCCCACTCACTCATGTCTGCACACAAACACAAACGCCATAATACACACACTTGTGATTGCGAAAAACATAATTTGAATTCCAGATGCCAAATTTCAAATTAATGTTATCTTTTTTTTTTTATAGAATTACGTTGTGATGGCTCGATGTGGAATAAGATTCTACATATGAAGCAGTAATAACCTGAAAATTGCTACTTTTGGACTAAAGTTAGTTTAGCTTTGAGGTACAGCACAAAATTTAATTTCATTGACAAAAAAGTCTTGAAATTAATATAAGTAACTATGTTCTCTTGCGCCCCCTACAGATTTTCGACTTCTTTCTCCTTCCAAGTCAAGCATTTTCCCAAGCCTTACACCGCGCTCAACAATTACAAGAACTGAAAATCCGCATTTCTGGAACATACACCTCGCGGGCAGTCTTCCCATGGAACGCAGTATTTAGTGGCACAAAACTCTCTCATCTTCCCATTACGAGCTAACAACACCCATCGCCACCGACGAGACGGAAGTGAGGGAGTTGCTAATGGGCGACGGAAGATTCGCACTGGGCTAATGGGAAGCTGCTAATGGGGCAGCCCCACTTCCTCGTTCGAATGGAGACGGCCTCGAATGGGCTTCGGAATCCGATTATGCGCCCGAATATTAGAACTGGAAATGGTTACGGGTTCATTCTACCGCAGTATCGGAGTTTCGGTAATGTCCGAAGCCAGGCGGAAGGTGTTGGGCTTTTATGGATGGATTGTGCTGTGTGAGATCGTTGTTGTCATTTTCGGGTGGAAAGTCTTCAAATACGAAGAATTTCGAAGCTGTTCAGGTAATGTGGTGGGTATGGTGGCTCGTAAAGTCTGATTCTGAGAATGACATTGAAGCAGCTTTCAAATTTTTAAGATAATTCAAATCATATGCAAAATTAGAGTGATCCATAAATGGGTGTACGATAGAGATGAGTTCGGGCTCATTTTTGGGAGCCTGGGCCCGCCCGAGCCCGAAAATCTGTAACCGAGCCCTATTGAGTCCGAGTAATATTGTCTCGGACCAAAATCCGAGCCCGCTCGAACCCGAAAATCTGTAACCGAGCCCTATCGAGTCCGAGTAATATTGTCTCGGACCAAAATCCGAGCCCGCCCGAACCCGAAAAACTGTAACCGAGCGCTATCGAGTCCGAGTAATATTGTCTCGAACCAAAATCCGAGCCCACCCGAACCCGAAAATCTGTAACTGAGCCCTATCGAGTCCGAGTAATATTGTCTCGGACCAAAATCCGAGCCCGCCCGAACCCGAAAATCTGTAACCGAGCCCTGTCGAGTCCGAGTAATATTGTCTCGGACCAAAATCCGAGCCCGCCCCGAGCCCGAAGGAAACTTTCTTGTATCAAAAACCGAGCCTTCTACAGTCTGACATGATCTCTCTGTTAATGAAAAATGTTACGTCAAATGTTCTTCATTAACAGAAGTTTCTAATTTTTTTTTAAATGCTCTACTTCAAATGCATTTCTGTATGACATATTGCAATAGTAATCGCAAAAAAAACACACTATAAATAAGCGTTAATTTTTTTTGGGGGGGGAGGGGGGGGGGGGTAAATTTGACATTAATTGAACAGATTTAAATGTTCCTTTCATTTTCTCACAGTAGTAAAATGTTTATTTGCGTGGAATTTGTATGGAGATTGGCGATTGAATATCTGTGCTTGAGCCCGAGCCCGAAACCTATTTTCGGTTCCAGAGCCCGAGCCGAGCCCGTCTCATCTCTGTACGACTGCTTTATTTTCTAAGTTACGTTACTTTTACTTGAATGTTTGTTATTTACAGTTTACCTTGAACTCTTAAGAGTCAATAACATCGATAGAATATCATCCATGTCGTAACACTGACGAACTATGCTCCATGTTCCTGCAGTTCGACTATTTGGAGATATTATGCCGACGTCTGCTAGAAAATGGCGCAGAATTTTGCTGTGTTACGACATGGATACTGTCGTACTTTTGCCAATGTTTATGACTCGTAAGACTTCAAGGCAACTGTGTATAACGAACCTGTGTATAACCGTGACTAACTTAACGTAGAAAATAAAAAGAATGTGCCCCCACTTTGAGGACATTCTGTACTTTGAAAAATAAAATTCTTATTGGAGATTATGACATCAACTTGTGCGAAGCTTCTCTAATAAGGCTCCGTTCGGAAACATTTAACCGGTTATACCTAGATAGGGGTCTTAGTTATACCGTGTGGCTGCAGGTTGCGGTTATGACGTCACTGGTATTTTTATGGTGGGCACGGTGGAACAACTTTGTAGCGCGGTTAGTTCTAATTCAGCAGCAGAAGACGCTCCAATCAAAGAGAATGCAATACATGAACACGAACGGATTGGCCAAAAATACCAAGAGATCTCGTTAACCACATCGACCTGGGGGGGGGGGCTGGAGTAAAGACTGCCAGTGAGTGACCACAAGCTTTTTCGAACGCTGGTAGGTGACGTCAAAGTACAGCTCTTCGAAATTTCAGAACTCTTGCGATGGCACCGATGCGACCGCTCCCAGTTTCCGAACGTGCCCTAAGATGTAATTGAAGGGCTAGGGGGCAAGAATGTGATATGCCACATGGTGTGAATTTTTCAGTAGGCCAATTTTCAAATCATGAAAAATATTTGTAGAAAATTTCAAAGACATTCTATATTCTGCAATACTAAAACCAGATATGTTTTTATCCAAATGACATCACCCATCGTCATTCTTATTTCAATTTCAGCTATGAGACACAAACATTTCGATCGAAAAGCCACTTTTTGTGGCTTGTCACATTTCAAGCAATGGCATATTTTCTACACTTAATTCGTTGCAGTTTTAGCTAACCTTCGGTTCGTATGCCACCCATAAAGGAATAAAAATATTTTTAGATTTATTTTTCAAAGAAAATTTAGTAGACTAACTTTTTATTGCTCTCCTAAAAAAAAACCGTCCTAATATGATTTTAAACTTATCTTTCGCGGGTGCACGTATCATCAATTTTTACATCAATTGAATCTTTTCTTTTATAACCTAAATTTTACCTCGTTTTTTTTTTTTTTTCTTTTGTCTCCAGACAAGCACGGAATAACGAGAAGTTACTGCACCATCCAGGGTTCATACTCAATTTGGATTAAAATTTTCCATGACTTTTCCAAGACTTTTTCATGACTTCATAAAATTTTCATGACCTTGTTACTCAAGAACGTAGTACTATTCAATGTCAAACTTGCCAAATTTCAGAAATGGGCTTTAGAAAAACTTTTACCTGAATGCCACTACTACCTGAATGCGAATACTACACACCATCACTTACTTGTGACTGAAAAAATATCAGTGCACACTGCAGAAACTAATAAATTATTCATATTCGTCTTTGTCATATAAATTCAAGTAGAGTAAAAATATAATGAATTCAATACACTGATGTTTAAATGTTAAATAAATATTTTAAAAATGGGGCAGAATAGTAATGAATGGGACAAAAATTGAATGAGTTATTATTAAATTTCCAATAATAAATTCACTACATAAAAACATTGCCCTTTGGTGTCAATTGTGCATCTAATCACGCATGTTATTTGACAGTATATTCGTTTATTAAAGTAAAGCCACGTTTTTCAGAAAATTCATTTTTCTAAACCAGATATATTTCAACTGGCCACGAGAATCAGTTTTGCGAGCTGTATGTTGGGCACCTCCGTTTTACAGTATTATAACTCCCCTATTTCTATGCTATATTGCCTGACTAAAGTCTTCCTTTCCTAAAGCCTTCAAAATACTGACTGAGATAAACTCTGATACACTAAATAATGAAATTTTTACAAGTAGTTGAAACGAATTTGGATGCAACTGAATTACTTTCTGAAGGGCGTGGCAAAATCAAGAATGCGCATGTCCACTATTACAAAAAATAAAATAGAAGAAATGCTGAAAATAATAGTGAATTTAAAATTAGTAATGCCCCAGTAGTAAAATCACATTACAAAAAAAAAAAAAAAAAAAAAAAACGCGAGCGGTTGTTACAGAAACGGATAAAATTGGATTCCAAAGCTCGGATTTGTTTTTGAGATCGTTCAATTTATATAAAAATATTACTAAATCACTCAATATTTCCAGCGCTCTTTCAGTTATTGTTACTTTTTTAGTACTCAAGACATTTTTCCATGACTTTAAATAAATTTCCATGACTTTTAATGAAAATATTTGTTTTCCATGACTTTTCCAGGTCTGAATTTTGTTTATTTTTTTTCCATGACTTTCCAGTATTTCCATGATCCGTACGAACCCTGACCTTCACTCTGTGATCCAAAATGGCCGGCGAAGCATTTTTCCGATTTCTCTCAATAAACTCCGTTCGTAGAGTGACCTTGGCCGCAACAGCGAAGCTTCCGCCTGCTACGAGAAGAAAACCGGTCGCTGACACACAAACCCCGTGCCACCTCGGCGCAGAAGTGTGAAGGCGTGCGAGTCAGTGAAACGGGGGGAAAAAAATAACTTCGAATTTCGAACAGCTAACGCTTGGAAAGAAACCAGCAGACAAATAGCTTCGAATGACAGAAGATGTATAAATAGAACGAGAAGTTGGGAGTTTCATTACCATAAAAATTGTAGACTTATGAGCTAACAAATTATTCAGTGATTCAGGGTTTAGAGCCTTTTTTATTCATTCAGATTAAACGGGACCAAAGGCAATCCAGATACTATAATAATGAAAATAAGTAAAACGTGTCCTTAAACTGGGACTAAAGGTGAAAAAACGAAAATCCGGAAAAACGGGTCGTAATGAAAATAAGCAAAAAAAAAAAAAAATCCTTAAATATACAGAAATACCTTTTATTATTGCGCAAAACAATGCGATGTAAGAAAATTACAAAGGATTACTTCGTACAATCCACAGTATATTATTCAATGAATTTCTTTGATCATTTATAATTCAAATCCAGTGGTGTCAGACTGGTGCGCCAACAGTACGCCATGTTGATTTGATTTTTATTTTTTAATCATAAAATATGTACATTAAAATTATTGAATCAAATTTATGTCCTAATTAAAATCGACAAAATATTGTTTCAAGATGAAATCCTTCTTAAAGTTAATACGAATGTTTCAGAGGAGGTAATACCGTTTATTCCTAGACTAGTGGTACCCGCACGGCTTTGCCCGTAATAGAAAATTAAAAGGTTTTTTGGTTCGCCTGTATATTTACAAATAATGTATGGTGAATTTTCTCGCCAATTGGCTTGCGCCCATGTTACGGTTCCACGTTATGATAATTTCGTAATTTACTCGTCCATCTTATGATAATTTTGTTCTTAAAATTGGAATAGAAAGAGCCACATCGAATTTTCGAAAAATCGCTTCGAGGTGCACACCCCCATGCTACGAACTAACTTTATGCCAAATTTCATGAAAATCGGTCTAACGGTCTAGGCGCTATGCGCGTCACAGAGATCCTGACAGACAGAGGGACTTTCAGCTTTATTATCAGTAAAGATTAAATCGACAAAATATTGTTTCTTAATGAAATCCTACGTAACGTTGACACGAGTGTATCAGAATCAGAGGAGGTAATACCGTTTACTCCTGGAAAGAAAAGAGAAAATGTTTTTAAAGCATTCACTTCTGAAATTTTATGTTTCTTAATTTGATTAGAACAATTCATTACATACTTGTCTGTGAGGGTTGAAAAATTATTATTTATTCAATTAACATTTACAAAACGCAGAAAGTATTAAAAATTGGATAATCTTATTGCCTTCTGAGGCAGACGTATGTAAATCACTTAGAATTCGAAATTTTTAAGCAACCACAAATTACCAGCCTTTGAGCAACCAGAGTTTGCACATTTCGGCAATAAATAAGTAGAAGGTGATATTATCAAGCTTGATCTCGAGAATTAAAGCTCCGAATTTACGTAAAGAAGATGAAACGAAAAAATGTTTTTGTAAAAAGTCACTCATTTACCTCCCTGTAAAGTATTCTTTCCAACTCCGATCGTTCTTCAGAAAAAAGCCTACTTTAAGTCAATATGCGTTGTTATTTTCTTCGCTATTTGAACTTATAACAAACTAACAAATGCAGTTGATTTGATTTAATATAATCGATATAAATAAAAATCGAGGGTAACTTCTGAGTGTAATTGCTTCTGATCCTTAAAAAAGAAAAAATAATTGAAAAAAAAAAAAGTGATTCAGTGGTGTGAATGCCAGATTTGCAATTTACAAAACTTCCTTTGCATTTAACGAAATGGCTTCGTAAACGAGCTGATGTGTGCTTCACATGACTCACTTTTGCTCCAGTTTAATGTCATTTTCCCATTATTGGCAATTTTAATGTGATTCAATAGTTTGCTCTTTAAATATCACCAACAGTGGCCAAATCGAAACCAGATTTTAAAAAAAAACGCCAAATTTTTCGCCAAGTTGGCGACAAAACGGCGACCAAAAGACTGGCGATATATCACCAAGTGTCCGCCAAATTATAACACCACTTGAGTTTACATCAAAATTAACAATGATTTCCCCCCAAAAAGGGGCAAAAGACCCCCTTAGGAACATCCAAATGCAACCAAAAGGGAAGGTGCACAACTAGACCCCACGAGGAGTCCATGTACCAAATGTAAACTTTCTAGGACATACCGTTTTTCAGTTATGCGAGATACATACACACATACATACGTACATACAGACGTCACGAGAAAACTCGTTGCAATTAACTCTGGGATCGTCAAAATGGATACTTCGGGTGTCTGTACGTTTCTAGGCATATATCCACGTGTGGTCGAGTCGGAAAAAACACAACATTCATTCGGGGGTGGGCAAAATAGAAATTAAGGCCGATTTTTGAGTGAAAATTTTTTCGTGAATACAATATTTCCTCTTTTGTAAAAGGAAGTAAAAATGGTCTCAGTAAACTTTTCGATAAATTGACAAAAGTTTTTACAGATTTGCGCATGAGCTCCTGACATAGCGAGAAACAAATAATCGTCGTAAATGACGATATTTTGTCTTAGGATTCAGAAGTCATTGAATTTGATTGAGGTACAGTCGGATCCCGACTTACGCGAGGGATGCGTTCCAAGACTCCTCGCGTAAGTCGAAATTTCGCGTTGTGGAAAAGCGTTGCGTATATGACTCTTTTTTATTAAGAACCAATCATTTTAGACATTCAAGACCTTATAAACTGTTTTTGACCATTGGTTACTATATATTACCGTTTCCTACATAAACAAATGAATTTTTACCGTATTTTTAAAAAAGGTGTATTATTCAATATAAAATACTGTTACGATGCACAAAATCAATGATCAATGAGAAAGAGATATATAAAAATAAAAACAGTACAGTACGTACAGTATGTAGCAATAATATAGCACTGCACTGTAATAGTACTGTACAGTAGATACACGGGAGGAGTGTTTCCAGGAAATCTGGATTTTGACTGACAGTCGTGCCTCTATACAGCACCTCGCTAATTGGAGTAATGTGGGCGACAAGACCAGCCTGGACATTCTGAGTCTACTACATACTCTTTCATCAGGACATACAATTCACTTTCAATGGATCCCTTCTCACGTTGGAGTTGAGGGTAATGAAAGGGCTGACTTTTTGGCTAGATCTGCTGCTGCGGAGGGTGTGAGCCCTTGTGGAGATCTTACTTTCAGTGAGATCTCCACAATTTCAAAAATGGAGCTCAATCGCCAATTTAAAACACCTCCCAGACACGCCTGGTATTTTGCAAAATGTCCTGGTGAGTCCTTTAGACTCAAGGGTAGACTCCTCCAGACAACATATTCGAGATTCCTGAGTGGCCACTCATATGCTCTTAGATTCTCTGGGAATATCAAGACTTTTCCGGAGTGTCACTGGTGCTCTGCTGGAGAGGTTTCACCTGAGCACATTCTATCTTGTTTGGGTTTTACGAAGGACGAGGTCCTTAGTGACCCATTGCTGTTCTTGGATTTTTTGCAGATATTTGGATTC
Organism: Uloborus diversus; assembly: GCF_026930045.1. NCBI lineage: Eukaryota > Metazoa > Arthropoda > Arachnida > Araneae > Uloboridae > Uloborus > Uloborus diversus. The sequence continues at coordinate 63,397 of NW_026559002.1, forward strand.
ATGGGGGTTGTTTAGCATTGCTAAACATGCCCGAGATAAGTCAAAAAAAAAAAAAAAACAGTAGATACAATAAGTTACATTTACATTTTAAACATTGAAGATGATGATTTATCCTACGCAGTCTGATCGTCATTCTAATATATTTTTAAATACAGTAGCTTCGCATTTACTTTTATAACATTTACATCCATGGTCGTGGGTCTCTCCTGGACTTATACGCATTGCCTTCTCTTGACTTTTAATTATACGTATGAAAGATTCGCTCATACCTAATTGTCGTGCTACCGTCGACCCACTTTCTAGTTGTTCAAGCATACCAAAAATCTTTAAATTTTCTTAAATTGTCGCAAACTTTCGCTTTTTGTTTCCATCTTCAAACTTTAGATGAAACAGCGTGCATGGGTGCCACAATATTTCATCACCTTTCATATTTAGAATAAATAAATGAAAAATGAGGAGTGGTGATACATACACACTAACAATGCTATGTTTATTGTGTGGTATGTGGGAACTTGCGCAGTCAGTGATGCTGAAAGGATGAAAGTACATTCACGAATTAATGCTTAGTAGTCAATAACAAAGCTGAAACTTAGCATCACGATTCCTTTCCAAATATTTTCGTGTTGAGAGCGAGAAATTCGCTTTAGCTCTAAAATTCGGTGCTCCTGAAAAACTCGCGTTATAGCCATTTCGCGTAAGTCGGATCGCGTTGTAGCGGGAGTCGACTGTATTTCTGAGTAGATATTTTATGATTACTGATCACGTTCGAATTATATTAGTAGTCTCATTATTACCCTCCTTATTAGCTTAGTGACCTAAATGTGTGATGATGACTAGTGTGATAAAGAATTTAGAGTCTACAGTCTAACAAGAAATATGTGCAATTTTCTGAAGGAACTAAAACTAATGTCGGCAAAGACACTGTGTTCCGTCATTAGACTATAGCAGTTAAAAGTAAAATTAAATTTAAATTTCCTATAGCTCCACAACTAATTATAGAAAACCTTGTGCTTTCCTTGTCGTACAAATTAAAGAAAAATTTTGTGTTCTCTTGTGATACATAAAATATGGTAAAATCTTGTGCTTTCTTTTGTGTAAAATATTGTGCTATCTTTTGTTTAAAACTTTGCATTTTTATAAAAACTTATGTCTTTTGCGTAAAATCTTGTGCTTTTTCCTTAATAAAAACTTTCTTTTGATGAACATTAAGGCAAAATCTCGTGTTTTATTTGTTGCAATTATGGTAACATCTCGTGCTTTTTGTTGCACATTTATTATGGTAAAATCTTGCGCTTTTTTCTGTTGCATATTAATAATAATGACATCAAGTACTTTATTTTGTATAAAATCTTATGTTTTCATTTGTGTGTAAAATCTTGTGCTGTCTTTCGCATAAAACCTTGTGATTTTTGTTCTACGTATAAAATCGTATGCCTTACTTTTTTTTCTTTTAATTAAATCTTGTGCCTTTTTTTAATAAATTCTTACACTCTCTTTTTTAAAAAATCTTGTGGCTTCTTTTTTTTAATCTTGTGCTTTCTTCCTTTTTTTTAAAATGAAATCTTGTGCTTTCTCTTTTTTACATAAAATGTTGCGCTTCCTTTTGTTGGACATTAATTATGGTAAAATCTTGTGTTTGATTTTGAACACTGTTTGCGATTAAATTCTTGTGTTTTTTTTATGTATACTAATCATACTCCATGGTAGAATTTTGTATTTTCTTTAGTTGTAGATTAATGATGATAAAAACTTGTGCTTCCTTCGTTGCACAAATGAAAGAGAAATCTTGTGCTTTATTTCGTTGTGAATTAACTATAGTAAAATCCTATGTTTCATGGTTGTATAAACCGTTTAACACAGGACAGCTAGTTACAGATAATATATTTTACATGAGTCAATTAAAGACATATTTCATATTTACATCGATTACACGAAAACAAATGAATAATCATAACTGTTTTAAGTTTTGCACTTAGTGTATTAATTTTGAATAGCGACGAAAATGAAACCGTAGACCTAATTTCTTTTCTGAGGAAGGAGCTAAACTGGAAAGAAAACTTTACAAAGACAATAAGTTGAAGTGCATAGATTTTTAAATACATTTTTTTTTTTTGTCTCGTCACGAATATAAGAATAGAGTAATGAACTTTTGCAACTGGTGGAAGCATGCAAATTCACTGTTTGATTCGATGTAATTTGATTCGAGTTATATTTCTTGAAAGCCACTCGCTGCAACTTATTCTGCAATATTTACCACAAAGATAATATTGAAAAAATAATAATAAAAATATAAAAAAAACCGTTTGAATTTTCAAAATTAATTTGAATTCTGAAATTTTGAATTCAAATTATGTTTTTAGCAATCACGAGTTGCGACAGGAACCTACACATTGGTTTCTACCCCACTCGCTTGTTTCTAGAAACGGTTCCTGTCCCTTCTCTTGGGCGGTTACGTGTTCATAGTTGTGTATTTGTAGGCTTGTGTGTGTGCGTAGACCTGTATGTATGCACGTTGGCGTGTATGTGTGTGAAGGTGCATGTGTGTGAGTGTGTATGAGCGTGCGTGTGCGTAGGACATGGACGCCACCGACCAGGAGCAGCGGCTACAGGGAGGAGTCGCGCCTGCAGGGGACGGTGGGGTTGAAAAAGGAACCAAACATCAAGGGCGGTCAAATAAAAACAATAAGCAATCGTGATTGCTCAAAAAAAAAAAAATTAATTTGAATTTTGTCATCTTGAATTCAAATTATGTTTTTCGCAATCACGAGTGTGTGTGTATGTAGGCGTGTGTGTTTGTGTGTGGGGGTATGTGCGTTTGTGTGTAGGGGATGTGTGTAGGCATGTGTTTGTGTCTGTGTGCTGGCATAAGTGTGTGGGCAGTTGTGTGTATGAATATGTGTGTGGGGGGGAGTATGTGTATGTGTGTGTAGGGATATGTGTTTGTGCCTGTGTGCAGGCATGAATGTGTGGGTAGTTGTGTGTGTATGTGTGGCTGTCTGTATGCGTGTGTGTATGTGTATGTGTGTGTAGGTGTATGTGTTTGTGTGCGTATGTGTGTGTAGTTGTGTACGTATGTATGTGCGTGTCTGTAGGACATGGATGCAACTTGGAGACGGCTTTCGCTATAGGAGCAGCATAGTGAGGAGCCCGTCGACGGTGATGGTGCGGAGGGTGGCGGGGGGAAAAATCAAAAGACGCCAAAAATAGTCAACTGAGAACAATAACCAATCGTGATTGCTCAAAAAAAAAAAAAAAAAGACACTAAATGATGCGAATACAACTCAGTGTGTAGTCAAGCCTGAGCAAGCAACAAAGGGAGAGGGATATGCTCGAAAGAGGCTCCATGATCAAAGGAATTTTCATTATAAGCATAGAGAAATAAAATCAAAGGAACATCAATTACAGTCAAAGGAAAACAAAGAGCAATCGTGATTGATCAAAAACAAAAGTCCTTAGCTTCAAAGTAATACATAAGAGTTACATCGCCTGAAATGTAACTTGTAGAAGCTCCGTTTCATTAGATATTTTATGAAATATTGGTTAAAGAGTTCACGTTCTTGTACAGAAAAAAATATAATAGTTTTCTTCATCGATTTGAATGTAAAGCGCAAAAGCAGCAAAAAGTCGAGCTGACCCCTTCTAGCTCCATAGTCTTTAATTTGACATCATTTTACAATCATTCTAATTATCGGTACCATGGAATATTTCGTGGATATAAAAACATCAAAACATTGAGATTCAACATCCCATCTACCAGACAATAAAAATCCAAGCTTTCTGTACACCTGCGGTCCTCTTAAAACGATCACCCATCAATTCAAATTCAATTCATCACCGGAATCGAAGCGAACAGGTGGCCACCGCAAGCCATTCTCCTGTTTCCATAGCAACCTCTTTCAGAAGATGCCAAAAGGGGTCCTACGTCATCGATAAACTAACTCGATAAGAATCTCTTTCCCGCATCAGCCTTCCTCCAGGTGTCCTTTTCTCCTCGAACCAAATGCTGCTGCCACCGACCGCTATCTAAATGTTGACATTCGCAAGAAAAACCTACCAGCATGATACAGAGAACGCTCCCCCCCCCCTCTCCCCCAAGACTAACGTTTGTTTAGCGACACTATTTTTTTTATCTTTCTCTCTCCATCGGAAAAAGTTAATTTACATTCTTAGAATAAATGACTTTATTGAAAGCCCTATGAGGGAAATAAATAGAATTACTTAACTTCAGGCAAACGCTAATAGAAATGTCACCACTTTAATTAAATAAAATAAACAAATAATTAAAGTTTTTGTTTTTGTTTTTAAACTATTAACCATACTGTAAATAAAATTAAAGCTGCAGTAAAATGAAACCAATAAGGTTTGAGTAAATTAGAACATAAAATTTTAGACGTGAATTGTTTGTTTTTTCTAGGCTATATGCCCGGAAGCGGAAACAGCGCGACGCCGTAGATTCTTGAAGTCTGGAGCCTATTTGTTAGATAGAGGAGAAAAAACATAAAATTTTATGATTTTTTTTTTAATTTTTATTTTAGTTAATGAAATTTAAATTACATTTACTGGAATATGATTCACATGTAGCAAGCACTTGTATTAGCATCTTATTTTTAAATTTTACTGAACTAAAATACATTATTAGTGTAAGAATGCCACTTCCACATACACATACATTTTTTGAAACAGTCGATTATTAACTTGTTTTTCCAATCCAATCGCATATAAAAGAGAAACTGTGCATATACGTGTTATAACATAAAAAAAAAAAAAAACGAACTGATGTGTGCATCATATGACTTCCTTTTACTCCAATTTTATGTCATTTCCCCATTACTGGCAATTTTAATGTGATTCAATATACTGTCTAAATATCACCAACAGTGGCCAAATTGAAACAGATTAAAAGAAAATAAATAAATAAAAAAAAATCGTCAAATTTGTCGCAAAGTTAGCGACAAAACGGCGACCAATCGATATATCGCCAAGTGTCCGCCAAATTATAACACCACTTGAGTTTACATCGAAATTAACAATGATTTCTCCCCAAAAAGGGGCAAAAGACTCCTTTAGAAACACCCAAATGCAACCAAAAGGGGAGGTGCACAACTACACCCCACTAGGAGTCTCGTACCAAATTTCAACTTTCTAGGACATTCCGTTCTTGAGTTATGCAACATACATACGCACATACATACGTACATACAGACGTCATGAGAAAATTCGTTGTAATTAACTCGGGAATCGTCATTACGGATATTTCGCGTGTCTATACGTTCTTAGGCACTCATCCACGTCAGGTCGAGTCGAAAAAAACAACTCAATATTCATTCGGGGGTGAGTAAAATGGAAATTAAGGTCTATTTTTGAGTGAAAATTTTCGCGAATACAATACTTCCTTTTTCGTAAAAGGAAGTAAAAATGGAAAACCAACATCTTATTCATACTAATAAGAGGAATGAAAGTTAAAACGCAAATCAAAGTTTGAACAAATTCATGGGAAAAAGCGATTGAAATGGCTGATGGAACAACGCAAAAGAGTTCATCAATTTACACTTAGGAGGAACCTTTTGTACTTATCCGTTTTCTTGAAGGAACCTCCTCATCAAAGAGCAGAAAAAATAGGATATCAAAGTTTTATCCTGCACGAATTTACAAAATTAGTTTTGCAACTTTATTTCCTTACAATACAAACATCTTAATAAAGTAATGAACTGCAAGGTGGCCAGTGTTGCCAGATTGGGGAAAATTTCCGCATTTTGGGGAAATCTGGTGCTCTCTGGGGAAATTTTGGGGAAATGAGTTTTGAGGGGAATTCTTTGGGGAAATTTTTTTTCTTGGGGAAAACCTGGGGAAAGAAAAAACCTCAGGGAAAAAAGAATTTTTTTCGTGTTTAGATTCACAACAAGAAGTAGTAGTTACATTGTTTGTATCAAATAGCGTTGATTTAGCTTTGCTCAACTTCATGGAATTCGCATTTCGCATTATGTGGAATATTATGCTACGGAATTCGCATTAATGTTCTGCGTGAGTAACTAGTTGATACGTGAAACAGGTGCAAATAAGTGTGATGGAGAATGTTCTTGGATACTTCTTGATGATATTATACAAAAATCATAATTTAAATATACATACAGAAGCAGAGTAGTAAATGCAAATAGAAAAACAAACATTTGGCTATTTCTTATCTTTCGGACAGGCGCTTGTATTTATGAATAGCGGCACCCGCACGGCTTTGCCCGCAGTAGAAAATTAAAAGGTGTTTTGATTTCCCTGTATATTTACAAATAATGCATGATGAATTTCTCGCCAATTGGCTTGCCCACGTTACGGTTCCATGTTATGATAGCTTGGTAACTTACTCGTCCATCATGTATGATTTGTTCGGGAAAATGTTCTTAAAATTGGAATAGAAAAAGTACAAAATCGAATTTTCGAAAAATCGCTTCGAGGTGCACACCCCTATGCTACAAACTAATTTTGTGCCAAATTTCATGAGAATCGGCGGAATGGTCTAGGCACTATGAGCGTAACAGAGATCCTGACAGACAGAGAGATATTCAGACAGAGAGACTTTCAGCTTTATTATTAATAAAGACAAAGAAAGATAAAGGCAAAAAAAAAAAAAGCGAAAATGGGGGGAAAAAAAGTTGGGGAATTTTATAAGAAAATTTGGCTATTTGGGGAAAAAAAAATTTTTTTTAAGAGACAAAAATATTAAAGAAAGTCGATTAATTTTAAGAAAATATTAGTAGAAAAATAATTTTTGAATTTGGGGAACTTTGATAGAAAACATCGCTTTTTGGGGAAAAGTTGGAAGGAAATTGGGGAAATCTGGATTTGACCATTTGGCAACACTGAAGGTGGCTCGTTAGTGAAGGTTTTTTTTTCTTTTTTTTTGTTAATTTTCTAAAATATATTCAGTTCCATGAATATTTCGTTGAATTATCATACTAGGGGGCTCTGCCTCCTGCTTTGCAAAACTCGATGGCGATAGGTTTGGGGAGATGAGCATTTAAAAGATGAAGAAATAAAAATAAAAATCCAGCGAATATTGAAATTGAAAACGTATGCGAAACCTATTGTTCAGAGTTCAGCCAAGGAAGCACCAAGTTAAAAAAACGAAAAAAAAAAAAAAAAAAAAACAAATTAAAATTCAAAAGCTTTCTTTTCTTACCTCGATTGAAACATACAGAAGTTTTTCATTATTTATCGCCATTTTCATGAATTTTCAAAATTTCATCTTTTCTTTCTTTAAGTTATAAGTGCCAGTTGTTTTTAATTTCCCTGATTCTAATTTTAAAAAAGAAAATAATTCTACAAAAATTTAGGCCTGCTTTTGAAAAGTACGTGAATGATCTTAGCAAAGTATTTCCCTTCAAATATCTATCAGTTCGTTTTATAAGAGAGAGAGAGAGTGCAGTCTTATAAAAATTACTTTTGTGTATTAATTTTAATTTTTCAGTTTGCAAGTGAATGGATAAAATTGCTAAAAAAAATTAAAAAAACGCTTCAGTTCAAATTAAATTTAGGCATTTATATTTTTAACAATATCGATGTTCATTAACGGCAACTTTTGGTTCTTTCAATAAGAAAGGGGGGGGGGAGATACATGTTCGTTAGCTTCTATTTAGAAAATGGCAATGGATTCGAAAAGGTTGAGAACCACTGAGGCGGAGTATTTGTTACTCCTTTTCAGCACTAGTAAATTATATCATCTGCTTTTCCTCATTAATTATTAATTAATTATCTGTAATAAGGATAAAATATATTTTATATGATTTGGTAAGTCGATTTGTTCTTACAGCTGCCTACTGTTTTATCAACAATTTAAAGGAAGGGTACGAAAATCTTTGAAAAATGAAATAGCAACAATTAATAAAAATTTATCTCTGTCGCTCCCTCCCCTTTTTGCCAGAAATGCACTCCGTTTCACAGCATACGATATTATACCCACGAAACTCATTTTAAACCTTTTGTTTCTGCTTTTTGGGGTTTACTTTTCGTTTATTTTTTCAAAGAAGCTTTCCTTTGTAGATTCTTTTTCATTCCTTCTCATTTTTTGAATTGTAAAGAAGGAATTTCTTGTTGGTAATTTTTCTAGGGAAAAAACCTTACAAACTTTTTTTTGAGCAATCGAGATTGCTTATTGTTCTCACTTGACCATCCTTGATGTTGTGGTTCCTTTTACAGCTTGGACCAGGGGAGTCTGCAGCACCACCGCGGCTCCTCTGGTCCTGAGCACTGTCCCCCATAATCCACTTATCTTAGGCAGCGGCGTCCATCTCATACACACGCATGCTCATACGCGTACACACTCGCGCACGCCTTTACACACATACACACGCCTACGTGCACACACAAAAACCTACACACACACTCAACTATACACACGTAGCCTCCCAGGAGGAATGATATGCTTGGGGGGGAGGGGGAGCCGTTTCTAGAAACAATAACTCTAATGAGTAGTGTCTTGTTGCAACTCGTGATCGCGAAAAACATAATTTGAGTTCAAAGTTTCAGAATTCAAATTAGAGTTGATTGGGGGAAGTAGGTCACAGGTTTTTTTTTTTTTTTTTTTAATTTTTAAATTACTAGTTGTTTGTTCCTTTACTGGCCAGGCTATCCAATAGACTTCAATAACAAATCAAAACTGGAACCAAAAAAAAAAAAAAAAATCGATGCAACACGAAGAAGAACGAAAGCAAATACGTCAATAATTACACTTGATTTGCCGTTTGGAGCTTATCAACAAACGATTCTCCCGTCGCCATAGCAACCAAGAATGTAGGATCATCGATAAACCTCACGCGGGATTTGAAACGATAATCGTATCCCGTGCGAGAGCTCCCAGGTGTTTAAAGTTCATTCCGAAGCAAGTGCTGCCACCGACAGCTATATAAATGTTGACATGGAGAAGAAAAATAAAGTTCGTCAGGCATGCAGCAGGGTCAGATCCAATATTGAATCAGACGATTGCTTCGCCGGCGGTAGAACGCAATGGACGGAGTTCGATTTGAAAAGTAGATAAAGTTATTGCTCTTCACCTTTACTACGAAATAAACGAAACATTTTCCGAAGCCTAGATTATTTTATATTAATGTAGAATCCAAACAAAAAATATTGACTGGCTCAAAAACCGTTCACCATGACTGACAGATAAAAGAAGTGAAGAGGATTTTTTTTTAAGGAAAAAAATGCGTAGTTTTCAAGAGGTGAAAAGAGATAATCATTCAACAATATTAGTACATCAACATATAATATTTTTTGTTAAGAAAAAAAAAACATACGTAGAATGGGAAAAAAGAAAAATTATGTGCATACTCCGTAGTCCTGGTTTTAACTAGTTAAAGAAAAGTATGCGCAACTATAAGCAAAACACCAACAAATAGTATGCGCGACTATAAGCAAAACACCAACAAATAAATGCATTGCACACACTAGCTGTACCTTTATATGGCTGAAAGTATACTACACAGAGATTTGGACCATGGAGTTAGTATAAACTCTAGAGTGCGCGCTCCTTTATCCGCAAGGTGGAAACTGGATGTCAACATGAAGAGAAAGTAGTGGTTAAATAAGAGGGTAGAAGTAGGTACATAGCTAACGCTAGCAAAACACAAAAATAATCACAGCCTTTATTGCTTGACATAAGTAGATTTGATTTCATGTACATTTTCTACAATTCATGCGTTAACAAACTGCCCATAAACAACGTTTGTAAAAAAAATAATAAAAAGCGAAACTATTTATCGCCAGCAAAAAATAAGTAAGAATAAAACAAAAATGAAAAGAATCAATAAACTGCGAAAGAATTTATCGCTTGCAAAGTATAACATGATTTTATAAGTCTCTATGAAAAAAAAAACACATAACATAAAGGATCACGTGACTCCCCACCTATTATTTGCAAACTTATTAGTATGATAACTGTCAAGCAGCGACGTAGTTATCATACTAATACACTAAGCAATCTTAACGGCACTAAGCAATCTTAACTGTTCAAAAAAAAAGAAGGAAAACGTATCACAACCCTTAATACAATTTACAGTCGAGTCCCGACTCACGCGAGGCATGCGTTCCAAGACCCTTCGCGTAAGTTGAACTTTCGCGTTGTGGAAAAGAGTATGTGTAAAAACTTTTATAAACATACCCATACGATTAAAGACACTTGTAAACACCACCTCAAACTGTCAAAAGCCATTTCTTAACTATACATTACTATTTCTTAAATAAAAGATAGAATTTTTATTTATTCTATTTAAAAAAAAAAACGTTTTACTTAACATGAAAAACTGCTACGATGCACAAAATCAATGATCAATGGGAAAAGACGTAAAATAAACCACTACGGTACGTACATTATGCAGTAAGAAAAACAAATGCACTCTATGATTAACGTGAAAAACAACGTGTGTATTGGTGAGCTTTTTGACTGATGAAGAGGCTCCATTGTAGCCTTGAAATAGCTATATGCTGTATCTACTCCAATATTTGTGCTTTATTTACGTTGTTTTTCACTTTAATCATATTGTAGCACAAAGCTTGTATGATAATTTTTCATATAAATGCACTATATTTGTTGAAACTTTCTCTTTTTCCTTCTATCTTCACCAACTTTAAATGAAACAGCGCTCTTAGATGTCATTATTTTTCATCAACTTCTCCACATAGAATGAAAAAAAAAAAAAAAAAAAAGGAAAATGAGAAGTAGTTATTTGTATAAGCGATGTTCAGACTAGTACGGTGTGGGAACTTCCGCCCTCAGTGATGCCAAAGGGATGAAGGTCCATTCACGAAAAAACCGCGATTCCCTTCGGAAAATTTCCATGTTGCTGGTGAAGAATTCGCGTTAGGAATAAAATTCTTTACCGGGGAAAAAAGCGCGTTATAGCCATTTCGCTAAAGTCGGATCTCGTTGTAGCGGGAGTCGACTGTATATCATAATACCAAAAAAAAATCTCACACGAAACTAGAAGATCTTCACTAAAAACAAACAGCATAAAGGAAATCTTCTTTACGTGCAACCCCGTCCGTTACCCGTCAACATAAGATAGTAGCGTCCGAATCTCGCAGTAATTCAATAACTGGGGTAAATGTCGAGTCAACCACCAATAAATTCTGGGTAACCGTGGTGCTTTCACAACACGGTTGTTTACAAGCACTGCCATATCAATTCAAACCCAGTAGATTATATATACGTTGATGTACCTACGATATTAATAATCGCACCGTAAATTCAATTGCAAGCAAGCTGTTTCAGTCTCCCAGACATTATATGCACAAGCATGATCTTTCGAGTGAAATGATTAATTGAAGTAATCGCCCCAACAAATTATATATATTTTTAAGTTGTATAACTTGAAAATATTCATCATTTAGGGTTCAGGATTTAGGAATGTTTTAAATATAACGACTGAATAACGTCATGGTCAAATAGTAAATGTGGTAAAAAGAACCACCACCAAATGTGCCCAAACATTTATTCCCCCCCCCCAAATTCAATGGCGCAAATCCCCCTCCTCCCCCCCCCAAAAAAAAGTTCTCAACCCTTTTTCCCTTTTTTATTTTTTAGTTTATCTTTAAATTATTTTTTTAATATTTTTTTATGAATTTTTTTTTTAAATTTGTTAATTTATTTCTTTTTAAATTTGTTTAATTACTTTTATTGATAAAACATTAACAGTACACACCAAAACTAAATGAATGAATTAATTAAAATATAAACAGAATAAAATAAAAAAATAAAATGAATAATTTAAATAAAAAATAAATCAATACATAAATTTAAATATATCACTAATAAATTAAAATAAATAAACTCGAAAACCCCTCCCCCCAACTATTTTTTTTTTGATGGCATAACTTGCGATAAAATCCCCCCCCCCCTGTGGGCACCCCTGACACTCCCAATTAATTTTTACGGCAGCTACCGAAGAGAAATTTTTGAACTGTAGAGCAAGAGAGATAACTAACCAAACGTAACTCTGAAAAATAGAACCTCGGGGCACAAAATGCTTAATCATAACTAATTCCGCGTCTCCTACCCACGCATGACGTCACCCCCCCCCCCCGGAAGGTCTTTTTCATGCATCTCTAATGAGGTCAATCCGTCCATCATTAGTCAACAGTCCCGAAACAATCACAGCCTCGTGTTTCGCTCGCTTGTCGGTGGAACAAGAAACAAGGCTTCCTAGGGGGGGGGGGGGGGTGAATGGGCGTGGATCAAATCACGTGATTTCAACAAGGATCGCTTTCATCGGCTGAGGAGGTTGTATAACATCGCGGCGGCCTACACGCTCGATTTAGCAGATGGCGCTTAGGGAGATACTGATATCCCGAAGATTAAAATGTTTGGTTGGTGCACATGTCCGCTCTTTAGACTCAATTCGGGATTCGTTTTGGGGCACTGTTTCTCAAAATTGAGCGGTCTGAGGTTGCGCGTCGAAGTTGAATGTCTCTAGAAAAGCTTTCAGAAATCGCTTCGTGAATTTTTTCAGTGACGAAAGAAAACGAGCTGATGTGTGCATCACATGCCTTCCTTTTACTTCAATTTAATATCATTTTCTCATTATTGGCAGTTTTAATATGATTCAATAATTTACTCTCTAAATATCACCAACAGTGGCCAAACTAAAACCAGATTTTTTTAAAAAAAATTTAAAAAAAATTCGCCAAATTTCTCGCCAAGTTGGCGACAAAACTTAGCTACCAAAAGACGGGCGATACATCGCCGAGTGTCCGAGAACTTATAACACCACTTGTGTTTAACAATGATTTCCCCCCAAAAAGGAACAAAAGACCCCCTTTGGAGCATACGAATGCAACCAAAAAGGAAGGTGCACAACTTGACCCCAGTAGGAGCCTACGTACCAAATTTCAACTTTCTAGGACCTTCCGTTCTTGAGTTATGCGACATACATACACACGTACATACAGACGTCACGAGAAAACTTGTTGTAATTAACTCTGGGATCGTCAAAATGGATATTACGGGTGTCGTTCGTTCCTAGGCACATATTCACGTGTGGTCGGGTTGAAAAAAAACTCAACATTCATTTGGGGTGAGCAAAATGGAAATTAAGGCCGATTTTTGGGTGAAAATTTTTTCGCGAATACAATACTTCCTTTTTTGTAAAAGGAAGTAAAAATAAGCATAGAACCGTAGAACTTCAGAGTCCGAACAAATAGGGGATCCAGGTTGTCTGAATTAATGGAAGTATGGAATAAAAACAAAACTTATAAATTAAGCCAAGGTCCATAAAAAAAAACTACTGAACCAGTAAAAATTGTATTTTGAATTTAAGACATGAAATATAAAATTGTATAACAGAAAATTATGGAAATACGTAACAAAACTACAAAATATGGCCTACAAAAACATATTACTGCGCTAACTCGACTTTTAAGTCTGTACAGTACATCTGTTCAGATTAGAAGAGGTCCGGTTTAATAGGGTTCGGATTAACGAGGTTTTACTGTACACTGTACTAGATTCATTTATTTACACGACACTCATATCACAGTACAGTCGAGCCCGCTTATTAGAATATCGGTTAAAAGATTATCACGCTTAATGTAATGAAATTTATTGTGTATCAAGCCAATGTAGTTTGTAATTTTTATCCCGGAATATCCCGCCCATTAGAATATTTTTTTGTGGTAAATTGGCTACTCCATTAAGCGGGCTCGACTGCACTATATTCCTTCATTTAGAAGACATTCATATTGACAAGCAGAACTCATCTCTTGCCAAACCTGTCTTTTCGATGTTTTCCAGGGAAGGTGAAAAGGTGTTTACTTTAAGCAAATGAAACCGAAAAACAACCAAAACCACACCCATTAGAATACATTAATTTCTCAAAGCCAGGGGGGTCAACTGCCCTCTTGGACCCCCCCCCCCTCTTCCCCTAAATGTCGGGTCTGACTGTGGCAGCTTTGATCTAAACTACATATTATTGCAAAGTAAAGAATATTAATTCTCCAAGCTTGAAATTTCAATGCACGAGTAACAACATTTACAAAACCTGAAAACGCATCGCTATTTGACAAAACTGAAAAACAGAAACATTTTCACAAAGAAAAACTGTTCATGAAATGTTTCAAGAAATCTGTTTTCGTCTTTAAAATAGTATTTTTTTCTTTGAAGTTCAGGTAATTTTTTTGTTTTGTTTAGAGGGGTGTTTTTGTTCCCAATGGATATCCGGTTCGGTACTCAAGAATGACGAATGTATGTGAGAATTTGGACTTCACACTTGAAAGGAGGAATAACAGTTTATTTTCGTCAGAACGGAAGTTCTTATAAGGCAAATGAATGGTTCAATGCGCCAGTGTGAGTTTTGCTTTAAATTAACGCAGCGTTGAGCTTCGATGACGGTGTAAAACATTTTCAAAGCGGCGATTGGAGCTGCAAATTAATGTACACACAGTTAATTTTCTTTCATTCAAAAAATATTTAGCGTTAAAAGAAATTTGCTGTTACTGTTTCCTATACTACACTCGTATGTAACTGGCAAACTTCAGCAACTTGGGAAAACAAAATAAAAGATAATAGGCAAGTTGCAACCTATTAAATGTTCATATTTTGACTATTGGATATTTTTAATTGACCCTCAAAACTAAAAAATTCACCATCGCCGAATTTTAAAACACCGTGATTGATTTTTTAATGAATTTTTAAAAATCCACGCGCAAAAGTGCGCTCTTCTGAAACGTCACGAGCTTACGTCACAGGGCACTAATGGGCAGTCTTCCGACGAAGATCCCTTGTTTTCGCTAGGGACATTTTGAGCGCGCTGATATTTTTATTTTTTAGAAATTATATAATCCTTTTGAACACACTATGGAGACCGAATTCGTTAAAGCACAATCTAAATAATCTTCCTCATGTAACATCAATGATGATATTCGAATATTTCCGAGAGGATGAGAGGTTTAATGTTCCAGAAACGGAAGGAGTTAAATGCCAGGAGATTAGCTTTTTACGTTTCGTCTTCGAAGTCGAATGCGTGACCTTCGGCTTCTCCCGCGGCGGAAGAGCGCGTGACGTCACTTCCTGTGCCATATGACGTCACAATCGCTTGAACTTTAAAAAATTATTTAAAAAAAAACTACTTATCGTATCGCAAAATTTTTTTCACCTATGATGTTCATACATATTACTCTATCATATAAAAATAAAGTTGAAAAATCGAAAACATCCCTATTTTCACTACACAGACCTGCAGGGCCGACATTTCAAATATTTCCACAGCAATTAAAAGGTTTATACTAAATACATATTATATATAAAAACGAAAACCATGGCCACATTTATATTAATACATCAATCCCTACACGACAGGCCGGCAGACCTGTGTAAATAGAATTGACCTTTGTAATGAGAGAAACCTTCAAATCATAGAGCAGATAGTACTGATTAGCCCATAATATTAGATACTTAAACCACATTATCCGGTACTGGATACTTACTACTACTTACTGTATGCTTTCTATTACGGTTCATGATTACAAAGTAAATTTTGCCAATAGAGCTAAAAATGAAACAGCAGCGACAAACATGTTTACTTTCATGCAATAGACCGACAGTCCAGTTATGACATTAAGGTGCTTCAGTTTCGTCCTTGTTAAGGACTCTTTAGTCTGGAATAGACAACCGAGTCGGAGGCAGATGTCATCTCATGGAAGCTGAAACTGCCAACAAACTAGTACATAGCACGCCTACGAGAGACTGCAGCAATGGTACGGTTTCAACTGGTAAATTAAAGGCAAAGCTTGAAAGGTATTCATTAGTAATTCACCGCACTTAAGCCAGAGCTTAGCCAGAACTACAAGCAATATACCGACAGCCCAGTTATGACACGCAGGGACCACCGTTTTGTCTTTTTTATGGACTCATCAGTCTGGAGCAATCAATAACCGAGCTGTAGATAAATGTCATCTTTGAAGCATGGTTGGAAAAAACCCGGGTTTTTTAAAAAAGCCCATGGACCCAGGTTTTTTTTTAAAAATAAAACCCAAAAACACCCAACTAAAACTGGGTTTTTTTTTTTTTTTTAAAGTTTTTTTTTTTTTTTTTTTTTTTTTTTTTTTTTTTTTTTTTTTAGGTAGGGAAAATGTGGACTACTTGTAGCATATTGTAGCGTATAAGTATATGGACAAAGCACAAAAATTGTTTTGGGGTAGAAAAAGCTGGAAAATTCAGAGTTTTCTGAAGAAAAGTAATTAAAGACGACGAAACCCAAGAAGGGTGAAGTTTCAGATTTTTTAGTTTCCATGATTACCAACAGTTAAGGCAAAGTTACTTCTCGGGTGATAAAATTTATTGTTCGTATGTTCGTTTTTATTTTATTTTATTTTATTTATTTATTTTTTTTTCTTTTTTTTTGTATTTTACTTTATTGTATTTCATTTTGTTATGCAAAACTAATGTAAAACCTCAAGTAGTTTAAAAATCCCTTTTTACTGAATTCCAGCTTAATCAAGACATTTTATGTTGCCTGTTTTTCTATTTGTGTACAAAGAAATATTAAACTTTTTCGTAAGATAACGAAAATACTGTACATCCTATTCTGTTTTCTGTCTGACCGTTTGTAAAACCTCCTAATTTCTAAAAAATATACCTTGTTTATTCGAGATTTGGGACGTGTTGGTTTGCAGAAAATAATTCACATGAAAGCCTTTTAGCTAAAGTAGTTTCCTCTGTACAATCTACAAATATTGAGAAAATCACACGTGACAGGACTTGGTCAAGATAATTTGAGTTATTTATTGACCAGTTAAAGAAAAAAGTTAAATATATTTATTTAAAATCTTTTAAGTATTTTTATAATGCCGTTAAGAGTTCAGAAATACTATTAATGTGCAAAATTCATTTTTTATGTCCATTGTCTGTGGTGAAGAACACATAAAAAAGTTAAAATTGTGAAAGTATTTAAATTAATTATTATTTTTAAAAACTTCTCAGAATTTTTTTTAAAAACCCAAAAGTGGGCTAAATAATGGGTTTTTTCGAGAAAAAAAAACCCATTGGGTCCAATCCGGCCAACCCTGCCTTGAAGCTCAGAGTGCCAACAAACTGGCAGCTACTGCTTTAATACCCAAGCTTTGCCTTCAATTGACGATTTGAACGGCACCATTGCAGTGGACTCCCGCAGGTGTGATAAATTTGTTTTTTCTACCAGTTTGATGGCACTCTCAGCTTCAATGAGATGGCATCTGCCGCCAGCTTGGTAGCTGTCTATTCCAGACTGATGAGTCCATAACAAGGACGAAACTGCGACCCACAGATGTCACGTCCAGTCTGCCGGTATACTGCCTATAGTTCAGCATCAGCCCTAGATTACGGGCGGTAACTTCCTGTTCAATGTTTTTTTTTTTTTTTTTTTTTACATTTACAACATCTCTTCTAACTTTTTTTAATTGCTCAAAACATTCTTAAGATATGACAGACTAGGCGGCGAAATAAATGTGAGTCACAGAGAAATTGTGAGTCCTAAAAAATAAAATTGGGGAGAAAAATGCTAATTTTTCAGAAATTCACCACTTTGAAAAGTTATCAACGACAAATCTACTGTAGCTACAACAAAAATGGAAACGCCTGTTTTTAGGCAAATTTACTTCTTTAATACAACATTTCATATACTAATGAGAAAAAAGGAAAAACCGCGCATCTGAAATTAAAGCTTGCGGACCCCCATCCAACATCGGTGAGCGGAAATACCACTTATATGCATATTAATTTTCAAAACTTATTATTTTTTTTAAGCTTTCATTCAATTAATGAAATAAGCATCAAGTAATTATATAACAGTTGTTGGTTTGTGATTATCTTTCCTTTTCCATATTTTCCCATCCTTACAGGGTTGCCAACCTTGGAGAAACAATTTGAGCAGCATCTGGTGCTGATTTTGAGGAGCAATTTAAAATTTTGCGGAGCAGTTCGGAATTTTGTTTAAAAATCAATACAAATAACTAAAACCACTTATCTAAAATTATTTTATAGTTTTAATAATCATTTTAAGCACTAGTATAAAAACAATTATTTTTAAATTAATCAAAAAGCTTTAAACACTATTTCAATCTTTGAGTATAAGAATCATTAATTTCCCATACTTACATGTTTGTTATGATAA
Source organism: Uloborus diversus (assembly GCF_026930045.1). Taxonomy (NCBI): domain Eukaryota; kingdom Metazoa; phylum Arthropoda; class Arachnida; order Araneae; family Uloboridae; genus Uloborus; species Uloborus diversus. Next base: position 81,525 of record NW_026559002.1, read on the forward strand.
AATGGCAAAATTTAAGGTTGAAAGCGTTCGGCCGGGAAATGCGGAACAAAAGAACTGCGGAGTTTCGCCATTTTTGCGGAGCTACTCCGCAAAATGCGGAGCAGTTGGCAACTCTAATTATTTCGAAAAAAAATTAACATTTTGAAATTTTATGTGTTTTTTCCCCCAAGATTTATTTTATAATGAGCTGCGGCCCTCGGGTAAAAAAGTTGGCCACCATTAGATGCAGCACAATGAACCGCAACTAACAGCCATTCATTATTCCCCCCCCCCCTTTAATACATTCCTAGATCCAAATATTAGTTAACTTTTAGCTCTCAAAAATGGCGTAATACTTTATAAGCGCATTTCAACAATGGGGATGTTTCCTTCAGTCAAAAACACTACTTTTAGTCACTGAAATTGATAGAATTAGTAAAAAAAAAAATACATGGACCCAGAAAATACTTTCATTTTCCCAACAGTTATTTTTTAATTAATTTTTTTAAATGTCAGATTTTTCAAAAAAGGCGTGGTCTTTATGACGTTACAAATGATGCAATTTTGCGCATCTTTCTACTACGTTTCCACGTTGTGATAATCAAGCAGCGAATTAAAATTGCGCTCTACGCTTGCTATCAACCCTATCGTTGCCAATACACGTGAGTAAAGATGCGAATTAAATATTTTTCTCCGTGAATGGCAACACTGAATGGCATTTCATCATTTGTGATGTCACACGATAGAAAAGTAAACAATGAAAGCGCACCGATTTAAGTAATTTTTTAAAAACATTAAACTTAAATTGTTTAAAAAATTGTCAGATCCTATATTTTTATGCATGCTCTTTCAGAAAAAAATACTTTTAAAATTTTGGAAACTACCCCAATTGCAACACGTCACGCCCCAAAAAATTCTCACATTCTTCTATAAATAAAGCCGCCTTTCTGTATGACTGCTACCAGGATAGCCATTATTGAAGGAGAATGACACTATAATAATTATTGTCCACTTACACAATTCCAATCTCTGCGTGCACACTCGCTGCGACAATGGCAAAAACATGGGGGAACAACCCGAAAGTCGCAATTACTTGACTCATCGTAATGGATTTTCTTTCGGTTTTCATTCACAGATGCAGTTGTGGTCTCACGAACTGTGTGTTGGGAAAAAGCAATTGAAAACGTGGTTATGTAAATGATGCATTGTGAGTAAGCTGGCCTCAGATTTCGTGAATTCAGCTGCAAATAATGCCTGGAAGTATTTCTCCCGGTTTTATCCGAGTTAAAATACAGTCGGACCTCCATATATCGAAGTAGCAAATTTCCGGAAAAAAATTCGATATATAGAAATTTCGATATATAGAAACGATCTTATTTTATCGTACAAATCTCCTAAATCACTAAAATTAAAGCTAATTTTCGTGTATAAAACCCAATTTCTAATTTATACGAGCAACGGATCAAATGAAAGTTAAAAAATAAAAAATTAACAGAAATTACATTTTTGCGCCGTCATACATCTTTATTCTTCCGCAGTTCAACTTGATTCGCAAAATTAGGGGGGTTTCGTTTTGACAGTGTAATCGAGAGAAAAGTAAAAAATCAATCTACTTCACTTGAATGATTTTTACTGAAGTTAAAAAACTAGGAATGATAATCAACCGACAAAAAGAATGACTTGAAACTGATTTTACAGTGTTACTGGTTACAACTTAGATTTGAAATAAACTTGAGGGAATTTAAGAACTCCAGAACGGAGCAACGACCTATCTACACAGTCCTCAACCCCAGATTCCTTATGGGATTCGTAGCAACCTTTAGTGAACATAATTTTCTCCCCTAATTTTCATTTTTCAAGAGACAAACAGTCTGAAGTGAAAAAACAAATCTAGGAATGTCTCGAAAAAAATTTCGATATATAGAGATTTTTTCGATATATAGAAACAATTTTTCTATGTAATGAACATAGAAATTTGCTGAAATTTCGATATATAGAAAATTTTGATATGTGGAAGTTCGATATATGGAGGATCGACTGTACATCAATGCTGAAAAACTTGAACAGAATGTAGAATAAAAGCATGTTATTAATGTAATAAGTTGGAAAATAAAATGCTGGACTCATAAACAAATGACATCATTTTGTTCAATACTGTCTACTGTAAAGAATAACAAACTGCGAACATAATGTGTTGCTCTATGCAGTAGGGATGACACTGCCTTATGTCCCAAACATTGAATGAATCGTGAACTGAAAAACGATAAACTTTTATCAATATAAAAGATCAATTTTAATGTCAGCAAAAAAACCAGCTGATGTGTACATCACATGACTTCCTTTTACTCCAATTTAATGTCATTTTCTCATTATTGGCAGTTTTAATGTGATTCAATAATTTACTCTCTAAATATCACCAACAGTGGCCAAATTGAAACCAGATTTAAAATATAAAAAAAAAATCGCCAAATTTGTCGCCAAGTTGGCGACCAAAAGACTGACGATATATCGCCAAGTTTCCACCAGATTGTAACGTTACTTGAGTTTACATCGAAATTAACAATGATTTCCCCCCAAAAAGGGGCAAAAGATCCCCTTTGGAGCATCCGAATGCAACCAAAAAGGAAGGTGCACAACTAGACCCCGATAGGAGTTTACGTACCAAATTTCAGCTTTCTAGGACACTCCGTTCTTGAGTTATGCGACATACATACACACATATGCACATACATACAGACGTCACGAGAAAATTCGTTGTAATTAACTCGAGGATCGTCAAAATGGATATTTCGGGCGTCTGTACGTTCCTAGGCACATATCCACGTGTGGTCGGGTTGAAAAAAAAACTCAACATTCATTTGGGGCTGAGCAAAATGGAAATTAAGGCCGATTTTTGGGTGAAAATTTTTTTCGCGAATACAATACTTCCTATTTTGTAAAAGGAAGTAAAAAGAAGATTTGTTCCCAGGGGGATAAAAAACTTTTCGGATAATCAAAAAAGGTGGCAAGTCGAACTTTGATTACTTTTAGAACAAATATTTAATGTCAAAGCTCTTGTTTTAGCCAGGGTTATTGAAATGAAATCGAGTTATCGAAAAACCGAGTTACGGGTGCCACTCTAAAAAAGTTGTCAGACTGATTTTTTTTTTTTTTTTTTTCGCAGGTAAACAGGGTATAGCTTTTATGTTTTCTTACCAGATAAAACGACCAAACGCAACGCTATAGAACACCATAAAAATTTAAACAGCTAAAAATGTAAAGTTTCAAATAAATATTTTCAAAAATCAAAGTGTAACACTTCACCTTACCCTCTCCTCTCCCTTGTAACGCTATAGTACTTCAACACATTGAAGTGAAAAATATTTTTTTTGCAGTCAAAATGTGGCATATGTCACCACTTCTTGCCTCTCCCCCTCTCTCTTTGTCACAAACTCAGGAATCCCCCCCCCCCCTCCTAATGTGACATTTATCGACGGCCTCGCGCTAAAAATGAATAAAGCTTCAAAAGTTTTAGGTCTGTTAAGTGTAAAAGCTCTCTTCGTACTTATTTGCAAGGTTGACGAGAGGTCACGTCAGCTTTTTCGGAAACTAGGGGGTCCGGCTTGGAACTGGAGTGGAATACGTTTTATGGGGAGGGGGGAGCGGGCTAAGTGACCAATCTGACAAAGGCCTTGGCAATTGGCGATCTTGTTTATTTGGACAAAATTATTCACAGGGTTGTATTGTCCGTTTTCCACGAGAAGGCACTTGACTCCGTCTTCGTCACGTGGTATCCCATGATTCTATTTCGCTGTTTTCGGCAGAAGGAAAAACGGATCGGAGCATTTTGTCGCAAAAGCATCTGTTTTTAAAATGTAATAATAACGAAAGTAACAACAGACAAGTGAAGAAAGTGATGTAGAGGATACCAAGACTTTTTTTTGCACTTTAAAATGTACGTCAAAGTTAAGTTTGTCTAATTGTCTCATTTTACAAGCACGGGGATATGTTACCGATTAACTCCACGTAAAGTTGAACTCTGCGTTCCAGAAGGCGGGGCGAAGTACCTTCTCGTGGAAAACGAATTATACAACGGCAGCTTAGTTATAGTGTTGTTTTTTTTTTTTTTTTTTTTTTTTTTTTTTTTTTTTTTTTTTTTTTTTTTTTTTTGCTGGAGTCACAGCCCAATAATTGTTCTATGTAAAATTTTTATTACTTGTGTAAAATTAATTTGTAAATATTACTGTTAATACATATTTGTGTTTGTACTCCATACTAAACCAATTAAAAAACACTGCGGACAGTGCCTTTGGCGCTCTTTAGCGTTGAATTTACTACTAACTCATGTTGAACTATAGTCAAGATTTTCTTAATGTTTTGTTATGACGTTTGTAAATTATGTTTTATAATTCGTAAGTTTTTTTAACTTTACTTTATTTTAGTTTGCTTACTGTTATGTATGTGTATTTTGTTTTGTTAATAAATCTTAAATCTTAAAAATCTAAAAATCTTAAAGAATTAAATCGTCAACTTGAATTTAAATTTTTTCTAAAATAGCTTCATATAGCCAACGATACGTTCGAACGTTCTGCGCTTCAACTTTGTACTCCCATCACACAGTCCTAACACGAAAGTGAGTGTCATCCAGCGCAGTGGACCGTAATCTATGACGACAGTTGACGAAGCACATATGAAACATCACAGATTCTCGCCAAAGTGGTGATCGTCATGACGCCAAGTGCTGGAACGGTCATTGTTCACTCGCCAAACTTTGAGGAAGTAATAGAAACCTCTCTCATTGATTGGAAAAGTGATATGTAATGACTCAAGTCTCGACGTAAATGAAACATACACCTTCGTTCAGAAAAAAAACAGAAAACTTCTAACCGGAAAAACAGCTGCATGCATTGTTCTGAGCACAGTACCATGGCATAAACAGGCGCGTCATTTTAAAGTTTTCCCTTTGCCCCCCCCCCCCTTTGTCCAGGGGGGTGTATTCAATGCGTTTTGTAGTAAAAAACGATCAAAATACAGCCAAAAATGCATTATTACATTATGTTTCTAAAAATCCAAGGGGGGGGGGTCAATTGACTCATTTTGTTTAATTTTAGTGCATCTTTTAGTGTATGTTTGCAGGCATATTTTGAAGGTTGAAATTTTTAGTGTGTATAAACCACAGACTTTACTAATGAATTTCTCCGCTGGGGAGAAAAAAGAACAAAACATACATTAAAATTTTTTGTTATAACAGAATATACTCACTCTACGGGTTTAAGATGATTACATATTGAGTTACTCTATTACTTATTTTCATTAATTGCAAAGAGGCAAAACTATTGACAGAGAAAAGGTCAAACACAACAGATATCGAAGCTTGCCCATACACCACAGTAACTTTAAATCGCAGAGGCGTTCAACCTTGTCCAACCCCTTTTGGGGCACCATTAACTGTGCGTGCCCCCAACAAAAATACTTTAGTTTAATTAACACGTGTTGAACTAGTTTGAGTTTAACTGTTAAACTGTTCAAGTTTCCTTAGATGTTAGTAGTCAGGGCCGGATTTGGAAATTTAGTGGCCCCGGGGCAACGAAGGAGTGGAGGCCCCTAATCAGGGTTCGAAAAGATCATCATATTTTCGAAAATATCCGATACTTTGATATACATCCGAATATTTTGATATAGACATGTATAACTTTCAACACGTGAAAGTTAGGATATTTTGTAAAAATTGTATTGTGGGGGCCCCTTTGTTGTGGAGGCCCCGGGGCAGTAGTCCCGCCTGCCCTCCCCTAAATCCGGCCCTGTTAGTAGTTAGGATTAAATACGATAAATTTTATATTTTTCACAGACTTTTTATTGCAAGGCTTTTCTTAATCAGACATGAAACTAAAAAAATCCGTGGAAATTATTAGAGGGAACGCTGGGCTCTTGTGTATGTAGTGTTTTATTTTTTACTTATTTTATTTAATTATTTGTATTAAGTGGTATATCAAGCGTGTAAACTGTAAAAGTTATAAAAATGCCTTAGAGTGAGAAGAAAAACATTTCAAGTACTTGCATCTCCAAGTTCAGATGTTAGGAATTTCTGTAAAAGTATATTTTCTGCAACCCCGTATTATTTGCGGAAAAGACAATTTTACCGAGATTTAAATCGCAAATACAGTAGACCCTCGTTTTAGGCGGGGGTTACGTTCCACGGAAATGCCGCGTAAATCGAAATCGCGTAAATTGAGACTTAATAGTAGTGTTAAAATAGGGGTTAGGTTCCGTAGATATAAAAATATACTACTTCATTCTAGTGATGACTAATCGTATAATAAGTTGAATGTGAACTTATATCGATTTTTATGCAGAACATGTATAAAGAAAACAGAAATTTCGTGTTCTGTTTATAAAGAGGAGTTGGCAATGATAGTCTTTCGGCAGTCATTAAGGATTTTTCTCTGTAATTCTTTGCAGAGCATTAACGCATCCACGATCACTTGCGTCATTTCCATGATAGAATCTTCCTTCACAAACAAATCAGAAAGATCATTTTTATTGTCTAGGAATGGCTCAAAATTTTCAATGTGAACGTTTTTGGTTGTGTGTCACCGATGTCGGTATCCTCGTTGGCTTTGGCCGCCTTTGTCACTCCTAAAAGCTCTTCTTCCAGTGAGATCGGAACTGTGTGAGTTAAATAACTTTACTTCTGGAAAGAGCTTTGGAACCAATTACATAAAATGTCTCCGGTGGCCCAAGTTCGATTATTAGCACGCCAAAATGCAGTTGATTACGCGTAATCTGCAACCTTTAGGAGTCTGGATTTTGAAAGAGGGGAAAATTTTATCTGTTTGCATTGCCGCATCCGCGTAAAACTGAAACTCATCCGCGTAAAATAAAATAAAGGTGTCGAATCTTAAACCGCGGATAATCGAAACCGCGTAAAATGAGGGTCTACTGTGTACGTAATTTAAAGGTTGGTTTTACGAGTATTTCGCTAATCAACACCTTATTCGCGATAAAAATTGTCATGAAAGTGGCGATATATTACTAAAATGGCAACAGATAGCTTGGCGGATTTTTCTTGTCTCTAACATAAACGTTTTCAGTTGCATTCAGATTAACATCGGAGTTCTGAAAATAAAGTAACTAACCATTTTAGAGCATCCAATTGCAACCAGAACAGAAAGTGCACTACTAGACCTTATATGAGCACTACATACAAAATTTCAACCTTCTACGACATATCATTTTTGAGTAATGAGAGATACATTCTATCTACAAATCCCCCCCCCCCTTTTTTTGCATTTTTTGTCATTTATTGTTCTTGAGCTTTGTTGTGCAAGCTTGCTTATTTGGTTCCCGTTGAAAAAAAAAAAAAAGAAAATTAATTTGAATTTTTGGCATCTTGAATTCAAATTATGTTTTTCGCAATCACGAGTGTGTGTGTGTTTGTGTGTGGGGGAGGGTATGTGTGTTTGTGTGTAGGCATGTCTGTGTGAAGGTGTGGGTGTGTGGGTAGTTGTGTGTTGTGGGGGGAATGTGTATGTGTGTGTAGGCATATGTGTTTGTGTCTGTGTACAGGCATGAGTGTGTGGGTAGTTGTGTGTAGGTGTGTGTGTGTATGTGCCTGTATGTATGCATTTGAGTGTCTGTATGTGTTTGTGTGCGTGTATGTGTTTCTGTAGGCGTACGTATGTGTGTGTGTACATGCGTGTATATATAGGATATTGACGCAACCTGGAGACGGTTTTCGCTAGAGGAGCAGCATCGTGAGGAGCCGGTCGACGGTGATGCTGCAGAGGGTGCTGTCGGGAAAATAAAATGATAGGACCTTAAAACAGTCAAATAAAAGCAATAAGCAATCGTGATGGCTCAAAAAACCTTCCAAATTCCAACATTTCCTTGCTGTTAGTTTGGAATCCAAAATACGTTTCTTCAAATATCTTAAAAACACATTTCTGCATATATTGACTGCGCTTTACCTTCCACGACACCTTATTCGTACAGACGCCACGAGAAAACCAGTTATAAATATCCGGAGATAGATTAGATGGATATTTGGGTGGTTCATAAGGTTCGCACGTACCTTAATACCCTTTTGGAAGCACGAAGAAAAATAATCAACATTCGTTCAGCGGTGAATAAATTGAAAATTTAGGCTGAACCTACATTTTAGCGGGTCCATCGTAAAAATTTAAGTCTTATATTGCAACTTTATAGTGGCAACCAATTTTCGCTTCTGTTCGTATTGAATTCATGAAATTTTCAGCTCGCAAAATCACCGATATCTTCAATTTCACGAAAATTATGGCTTGCGAAAATCAGTGCTTTTGCACAATAAAGTAAGCAGAAATTCAATTTGCTCAAAACAAAGTAGTTTAAAAGTAAAAGAATAGTTATTTTCAGTGTTTTTTCTAGTTACCAACCAAAAAATAAAAAATGTGGTTGAATAGTCCCTAAATGTGACAAACTTAGGAGGAATTGCGTCTCATTTAAGCACATTGATCTTACAATACTTCCTTAAAAAATCGTTCAGGGAAAAATGAACAAAACTCTTTGCAATGCATTTAGAAAAATTTATTTTATGCAATTTATTCCGCTTTTTTATTGATGCCAAGCAACAAATGAGAGTTTATTTGGAAGTTAATAAGCAATACAGACACAAACGCAGGAGTAAAAACTTATTTGGAACTCATTAAAAACAGCAGGCTATTAGTCGGAAGTGATAAAAAGCAGAGGTACAAGCAGGGAAAACACATATTGAGACTGTGAGAGCACAGCTGCGTAAGATATTCAAAGCAAAATGAGATTACTGGAGGCGGAATTTACCAGGTTATTTATTAGTAGTTCAGTTGTATTTAAAGGCTATATTAATACTTTGGATCGGTTGTTACACTAGTTTTAACTTGGTTGCCTCAAATTAGGCACCAGGAAGCAAAGGAGTGTAAGGTAAGGAAGCAAAATGAAAATTTGGAGACATCTTTTCAGCTTTGTGGCTTAAGATAGCTGTAAAACATTCATTCAAAAAAAAAATAATAATAATTTCAACTTTGACATCTTGAATTCAATTTATGTTTTTCGCAATCACGAGTGTGTGTGTATGTAGGCGTGTTTGTGTGTGGGTATGTGTTTGTACGTGTAGGTTTGTGTGTGTATGTGTTTGTGTGTATGTGTAGGTGTATGTATATGTGGGGTATGTGTGTGTGGGTTTTGTGGGTAGTTAAGTGTATGTGTGTTTGTGTGTGGGGGGGAGGTATGTGTATGTGTGGGTAGTTGTGTGTAGGTGTTTGTGTGTGTGTGTGTAGGTGTCTGTATGAATGCGTGTGTGTATGTGGTTGTGTAGGTGTATGTGTAAAGGTAGGCAAGTAAGTGACGCAACCTGCCATTTCATTAGGCGGAGAAAAACGTGAAATTTCCGCAAGCTTTTATGTCTTCAAGTTTTTATGTCAAGTATCAACGAAAATAGAAAAAAAAAGGAACCGGACCTCAAAGACGGTCAAGTGAGAACAATAAGCAATCGTGATTGCTCAAAATTATTAATTTGAATTTTGACATCTTGGAATTCAAATTATGTTTTTCGCAATCACGAGTGTGTGTATGTAGGCGTGTGTGTTTGTATGTGGGGGGTATGAATGTTTGTGTGTAGGGGTATGTGTATGTGTGTGTAGGCATGTGTGTTTGTGTCTGTGTGCAGGCAGGAATGTGTGGGTAGTTGTGTGTATGTGTGTGTATGTGGAGGTGTCTGCATGTATGCGTGTGTGTATGTGTTTGTGTATGTATGTGTTTGTGCATGTGTGTGTGTTTGTGTGTGTGTGTGTGTGCGCGTGTATGTGTGTAGTTGTGTATGTATGCGCGTGTGTGTAGGACATGGATGCGACCTGGAGACGGCTTTCGCTATAGGAGCAGTATCGTGAGGCGGCCGGCCGACGGTGGTGCTGCAGAGGGTGGCGGTGGGAAAATAAAATCAAAGGACATCAAAACAGTCAAGTGAGAACAATAAGCAATCGTGATTGCTCAAAAAAAAAAAAAAAAAACAGAGTCCAGGATAACAAATCGGCTACTAAACCATCTACGAGCCATTGGCTTCTCAGTAAAAAATTTAATTTCCAGGTCTGCAAACTTAAGTTTATAAGACGATTTAAAAAGAAACTGGAGGAGCCCCGCGGCAGAAAATTTCAAGCTGCAGCTGCGAGGGAAACAGAGCTCTAGAGCACTCAGGCTTCGGGCTCCTTCTTCAGCACTGCATCCCTTCCTCTCCCTTCTTGCACATGTTACAGTGCATCACAATAAACAGTCATTAAAGAGTTTTTATTTTAATTAAAATGTTTGATGACTTACTTCTTGAATTTCCCCTTTCCCCTTTGTCACCATTTCACTAACCCCCCTCCCCCCCCACAAAGCATGACATCATTTGTGAATGGACCTTTTTCTATACCAAGCGTGACAAAACAGTGCGATTTTATTATCGGCGGTCCTATTTCAATTTCCGTGGCCTTGAATAACATTAATTTGCCTTTCTTTTTTCTTGCTAATTATTTGCAAATAAAAAATGATTATAAAACTTTTCACTGACGGTTATTGCATATTTTACGACCAATATTATAAGAATTGCTGATTTTATTTTGTTTGCTTCATGAATATCTACTCAATTGTTGATTATGTTACACAAGAAATCTGTTTTCAAGAAACAAAAAAAACGAACAATTTCCTTGTTCGTTATTATACGCAGGTAGAGCAGTAGTAAAGTGTACGTGCTGACCTTGTTCTGCGTATGTACACTAGAGTGGGCCGAAAAAAGCCGAAAAAAATTTTTTTTCGAAATCAATTTTTGGATAGCGCGCAAAAGTTGCGTGATGAGCTAGTTAGCACTCACAAAAAATTTCTTGGATATTAAAAAATATCTAGCCGGCGCTATTTGACACTAAAAAACTGAAAAAAAATGAGAAAAATGAATTTCTGTCGAAATTTCTTTTAAAAAACTAAATTCCAAATATTTTGCTGAAATGCACCGAAAATGTTATATAATGAGCCAGTTCGAGCCCATAAAATGTTTCATTGATTTTAATGAGTATTTAACCGCTCCTTTCGGACATCAAAAAATTGGAGAAAAATGAAAAAATATTGAATTTTTTAAAAAACCATTGTGAAAATTATTTTTCAAAATTAAATCATAGACTAATTAATTAAATAGCACTATTAATCTTAGTAATTATTATCACGCAATAATATCATACATTTTCTAGAATTACATATAAAGATAGTAAAATTTTGAAAAAGAAATCTTCAAATTTGATTTATAATACCTCATGCATAATGAATATTATTTTTTGGAATAATATTGTCCCTTGTTATCAAATGATGGAAGTTCTTTCCTAGCTTGAAGTTTGGGACGAATGTATCCATCTCGTGCAGTTTCACCACGAACTTTTATTGCAGCTTCGGTTTTTAGTTTCACACAACGTTCCACAGCTTGCGTGTGACAGGGAAATTTCTCGAAAGTGAACTCTGTAGGCTGTTCTTTGCACATTTCTTTCAATTGTTGGTCTTTTAGATGCATTGTAAGAGGTGGCTCTGTTGCAACACAGTTTGCCCAATGAACTAAATCAACATTATCAATGGCTTCAAAATTGAGTTTAGGACGCTTAAAAAATCGTAACCATCCAGCTCTTCATCTTCTTATTTCTAGAGTTCAGAATGCACCTAACAGCTAATTCCCGAATGTATTTTCTTGAGTCAAACAACATTGTCAACAGTAGCTGTTCAGGATGAGCGAAATATGCATTATTTGTTACCTTATCCACTTTTCCAATAGCCATTTTTCTTACTGTCCTTTGATCAATGAGAAATTGTTTTTCTCTATCAGGGACTTTTGCTTTTTTTCTGCAATTAAACGAATATAAATCTGCGCATTTGCAGGCACAAACGTCAAACAAAGTCGTAGTCTCTGCTTTAAATTTGCCTAAGCTTTGATTGTAAAAGTTGCGTCTTTATATTTTTAGCATTTTTTGTTGCGCTATTCACTATTATATTTAGAATAATAAGATAAAATCATGGTAATCACTCTTCTTATCGAAACAAGGGGAAGGGAAGCACGCCCCCAAATATCAATAACTTTTTTTGCAACTACAGCGGCCACACTTGCTGAAGATGGTTGCTTACTTCCTTCTCCCTTTATTTGCATCTTGGTGATTTGATAACATCTGATAATGTCCTCATATGTTGGAAGAAATAAAACATCGAGAGGAGACAAATCTCTTCCAGGTCCAAATAGAAGACTACTTGTGCTTGCTCGCGTTACTTTCTTTTTCGCGCGTTTCTACATAACAGTCGTGTTGTATACCAAAACAAAGATAATGCAATGACATTCGAAATGTCCGGCTCCCGTTTAAAAGACTTCAGAGGATTCACATTTTTTTAATACTCAAGGGCTCTGTTTGTCAAACATATATAAAATAGTTATAACATAATCTTAGGAATAATAGAAGCAGTTGAGCGCCGTTTATTATCCAGGAGAAACAATTGGAACCGAAGATTAAAAAATTAGCATCTTATCTAACTATTTTTTATTTGAGTGTGTGCATTTTTTAAAATTGGCGTACAAATGTCGCATAAAGTTGATTGAATTTTCACTGTTTCTTCTAAGTAACGTATTGCGTAACATTTCAGTATTTACTTATTTTGAAACTACTTTAATTTTTTTTTTTTTTTTTTCATTTTTCCCATGTGTCAGTCTTAAAGGAGCGTAGCTAAATATTCTACGAAATGTATAAAAGTCTTTGAGGATTTCAACTAATTCACTGGCAGATACTTCTAATGTTTGCTGAAACTAGCTTCAAACTTTCATTTCTAACCATTACCCCCCCCCCCCCCCAT